>NC_056747.1:793408018-793466527 GCF_019279795.1 Protopterus annectens
CCCCCCCTTTGCCCAGCATGGGCAGAAGCTGCTGCAAAGTCAGCATTTTGAATTTTGGAAAGTCCTGTTATGTGTTCAAAATCGATAAATCCAGTAATGGCCACCAGGCCTTGTCCTTTCTGGGTACCAACAGTCTTGAGTAAAAACCTTGTCCTTTTTCCTGTTCAGGTACTGTCTGAATGGCCCTCATATCCATGAGTGACGTAACCTGTTGCTGTGCCTCTGCCCATTGATTTTTTGGCAGATCTGGCCAACCATTTGCCATTGGCAGTGTGTGGAAATGGAATCTGTATCACTGTAACACGATGTTTAGTACCCTCTTGCCCTGGGTTAACAACTGCCAATTCTGAGCAAAAAGTGCTAATTTTCCCCCTATGGGTGCTGCCAACAGATAAGTGCTTGGTATAGGCAGAGGGAAGTCATTAGGATTGCTTTCTGTAGGTTTGCGCTTCATCTCCTCCAGATTTGGAGGTGGATGCGCCCCATTGCTTTCACCTATACGAGTCTTGTGCCTGGTATCTAGAACCCTTAGGGCATCTGGATTTGCCCCTTTGAGCTCTGTCTGACAAAGGAAAGGACCAATTTTTCTGTAGGCCAGTGTCTACTGAAACTTGGTGGCTGCACTTGTAAGAAGTCTTTAACAGTTTGCATAGACTTAGCTTTGTCTTCCATTTTCTTTAAACCTCTTCTACCTTAATACCAAACAGAGAATCATGCTGTAAAGGTGCATCTAGCAATTTAGCTTTAACATGAACAGGCATTTTTTTTCCTTTAACCAGGCATGCCTCCTAATCACAGATCCAGTAACTGTGGCCCTGCAGGAGGCCTCTAAAGAATCAAAACAACATTGCAAAGTATGCTTTCCAACTTGTTCAGCTGCATGCAATAATTCCTGCAATTCTTTATTTTCTGCACATTCTGAAATCAACTTTTTTTTTTTGTTTCAGCAATCCCGTAACATGTTGCTGGTACTTAAGCATATGAAACTGACAGTTTAAGGCCCTGACTGCCAAGGTTGCAGATGTATAAACCTTTTTTCCCCATCTGTCCAGTGCCCTTGAATCTCTGTCAGAGGGGTAGGATTTTTTGGTGTTGAGGCCTTAACTTCCCTTGGGCCCTGTGAAACAATTTCAGGATCAGTAGCAGCAGGGTTTCTAAATAACTTTGTGCGAGTCAGGGACCTTGTAATATCTGGAAAAAACAGCAGCAACAAACCGACTAATGCTCCACAAAAAGAATAAATCCATGAACTTGCACGCTAGTAATGCAAACTTTTTATTCCATAAAGCGCTTTTCGTCTGGCTGGATAGCTAGACTTCTTCAGATACATTTAAATATTCAAAACACAGTATATAACATGATCAGTCAGCTGATCCGCCCTACTAATTAGAAGTAGATATTCATGGTATGTGCGTTTAAGGCATTTTGGCTTAGGCTGTGAGGGTATGTATATGCACTGGTTGGTGTTGATCAGCTGTTCTAATGAGTAGGGCAGATCAGCTGACTGATGCTAATGTTATATACTGTTTTGAATATTTAATTGCATCTGAAGAAGTCTAGCTATCCAGCCAGACGAAAAGTGCCTTATGGAATAAAAAGTTTGCATTACTAGCTTGCAAGTTCGTGGATTTATTCTTTTTGTGGAGCATTACCCTGCAATATCAGTCAGGCTTACTGGGAGCCAGAGGTAAGGAGTCAGGGGTCAAGCTTGACTACGAAAACACATCATCCACAATGTCTAAAAACAGGGGGAATGGCTAAAGGCTTGTGCTGAGGGAGAAGGAAATCCCTGAGCCTCTTTTTTGATTCTGAGAAGTCTTGACTCTCCCAGTGAAAATGTTCCCTCAAAGTATGCAAGGTGTCTCCAAATGAATAATCCTCAGGAGGAGATGCAGATGGAATAGACTCCTTAGCATTAGAATTCTCATAGGGAGGTTAAATAATTCCTGATCAGAAGAGGAATCTGAAGAAATAGAAACCTGATCTGAAGATTCATAATCGGTGTCTTGCCTTTTATCTGGAGGGGGATGGGTATCCCTGATCAAGGTAATAAGGTCTTCAGCCATTTTGAGCAACTGTTTTTTAGATATAGAGGCCTGTGCATGTGGCTCATTCGTCATTTTTTTTTAGTTTTAGAAGTTGCTTTTGTCTTTGGTTTTGCAGCTGTCGGTTTGATATACAAATGTTGAAGTCTGAATACACCCTCAGAAGCCGGTGCCTACTCAGCGGCTCCGGACCCATCCGAGGGAGATACATAAAAGTCGGGTCCAATACCTTGGGTATCTTGCGGCATGCCAGACTCCACATGGGTGTCGGTAGAGGCCTGCGACTCAAAGGTAGCGGGTATCAGGGGCTGCGAACGTGCCTCACTGAGTACCGGTGACTGGCTTAGGAGAAGCTTAGTCGTCGGTTTTGGATCTAGACGGCTTTTCTCTGTCCTTTTCTTGGCGTTTTTTTATGTACTCCGGTAGTCGGATTGCTATCAAACGACATTTCTGTGTAGTTGAATCTGTTTCCAAAATACTCTGATGTAAAAATATACAAACGCTTAATAGTGCGTTAGTTAAATCTAGCACAAAACCGACAGCCAGGCACATTGTGATCAGGGCCTAGGCAAGGAACAGTATGCAGATGGAAATCCTTAGGAGGTATTTGCTTCCCACAAGTAATGCAATTAACTTTTTCTGACATCGGTAAAAAGCAAGAAAAACGTTTCCCCAATGGGGTACTTAGCTTTAGTGAATACTTTGGTTCTGAAACTCAAACTCGAATATTTCAGTAGTTGGCCGACCGGCACTTGAAGAGGTTCTGCTTCGGGCACCGTGCAGCAAGAAAGACTGGGGAAAATGGTGTCGGCTGCATGTTTTATACCCCCGACGACCTGACTTCATGGAAGAGAACACAGCAACCGACGCAGGACCCAAGACTTTGGAATTCAGGCCGAATGAGAGCAACCTGCCAGCAGATTACCCAAATGTAATGACTGCCACAGTGAAACACGAAGAACATCACGTATATTACTCTCTTCGTAGTATAGGTTGCTAAAGGGTGATATTTTACCCCATTAATCTTTTCAGAAAATCTCACTACATACTTAACATTTTGGCATGTAATTGTTCCTAAAATTTCCAGTGCCCTATCAGGAGCATTTTTAGGGGGAACAAAAGCTATGCACAACCATATCCCTGAAATTTCTACCCCTTTTGTGTGATATTAAAGGAAATTTGTACAACTTAACACCATTTTTACCTTTAAAAAGGAAAGCCCAGTAATATGCATTACCCATTTCTTGACAAAAACATTAAAGACAGGAATAAAATAAACTTTCCTATCTCCCTCACTTACTAACTTATTACAGGAATTTTTAACTTAATATTTTCTCTACTACATAAATTTTGCTTCCCCTCATTTGGCTGAAGTAACTAAGAATTGTATGATTTTTTAACTTTGCAGAACCTATCTGGCCCTTTTGGGGCAGGAGGCTGAATATCTGGTACCAAAGAATTTGCATGAAAGGCACCCAGGTAAGCATCTAGCACTACAGGAACTGGAGAAAGAGTAGGAGTTGTCCATCTCTAATGAACTGCAGTCTCTCTGTTACACTTGACACCTGTCTGGATTGCCATTCAAAATGTTTCATCATGCTTTGTAAGTCTTCTCCAAAGGAGAATATTCCAAGGGAGAATTTGGAGAGAGTCTCCTTCACCTGAGGAAATTTGTTCTGGAAGGTGCAACTGGGATGAGTAGTCAACAGAAAGATCAGAATCCTTGTGCAGTTCCACAGAGAAGGAAGAATCTAAGGCCTGCTTGTGCAGTGTGGTCTGAGAAGACCAAATCACAAAGGAAGGTGGCTTCAGTGACATGACTGCCTTGAATAACCCCCAAGAAAAATCACTCCATTCTTTCTCCCTGGATGCAGAAGGGAACACAGTGTTTAAGTTTTCTTTTTCTTCTTTTTAGCAGTGACCTCTGCCCGAATAAGCTTGAGGGGTTCTATGTCTTGGTACATTTCTATCATGGTACCATAAGTCTCTCCTCATACAAGGATCTGAGGGATTCCTCAAATGCCCTCTGATAAGACTTGCAGTTCATTCAAGGACTCAGTCATCTGGAAGGCTCTAGGAGCTGTACCAGCCTTTAGCAGGGTTGCGGTAGAGGGCTCATAAAAAGGCAATTGGTGCACTGTGGGTACATCCGATTCTGAGACAGCAGCAAGAAAATCATCTCTAGCTCATTTAAAGTTTTATCTTGGGTAGGAGGCCGACATCTGGGCCTTCCAATAAGGGCAGAATGGGCCAAGCATTTCAGACAATGGGTTTCAAGGAAGGCATTGTGTATAATCTACATAATATGGTTTTGGGAACAAAATAATGGCAGATGGAGCAGGATTTACACTAGTGTTTTGGGCCTAGACAGAACAGGCACTTGAGTGCAAGTCTTTGTATGGACTTTGTCTGCAGCACTCACACTTACCCTTCCTAGCCGACATCCAACAACAATTAGCAAAACAGTCAAAGTTTAGAAGGAAGAATCCCCAAATGGGGCACTTACCTGATCCGACAAGCAAACCTATGGAACCAAGCAATTACACACAGTCCATTAGGTGCAATGACCAGCATTCGGGCTAGCAGCCAAATAATCTGAGGATCTCATATGTATGTCTGAATTTATACCCCGATGTCTACAACTGGAGGTAATCATCTGGACATACATAATAAGAAGGTAAAGCTTTGGTACCCTGGACAGAGGTCAGTGAGCTACAATACATCAGTAAAGATTCTGCAACAGTGATTCAGTCAGGATATCTGCTTCCTACACTTGAGACAATTAAAAAAAAAAATCCTTAGAAAAAATTGCAGTAATTCCAGTAACTGTAGTAAGAAATGATAAAGACCCTCCATCAGGGTACTTATTTGACCACTGTGGAGTCAAGCTGATCCAACAAAATGATGACACTCAAACTTGGCAAGAAAGATTGGAAGATGGTGCTGCCTGATGCTCCTTCATACCACTGACATCATGATGCTGGTGTGGGAGGAGTCTGCTGGGTCTGAAGAGGGAAGGGTGAAGAGCTTTGGAGGTTAGGCCAGCCACTGGGCTTCTGCAGGAAGAAATCACAAGAGTCCATACAATAGTGAATTAAGATCTAAAAACAATAAGGTATTTCTTAGAAAAAGTGATACTGTCCAATTATTTTAACTGTTACAGCAAACACATACATTTGCAATGCACGCAAACTGACATCCACACATACAAGATGCCACTGGCTCTTGCCTTTACTGCTATAAGCTTATGCAATGTAGTATACAAAAGTGTAGAAATCATTTATTTTTGATAAAGTTAAACACTGCTGTTTTTTCAGACCAAAGAGACTATGCATTTCTATACATAAAAAAAAAAAAAAAAAAGAGACATTTCTAGTTGTATATAATGGCATAACTGCAACAAACTTGACTAACTCTCCTTGACAATGAAACAAAAACAGTAATGTTTAGCTTACCTGTGGCACTAACCTGACCTTTACTTTAACTCTAACGTGTTTAGGTATGTAACCACTGTAAATATTGCATCTGTAACCTATTGTACAAGTTAATAACAGTACTTTTAGCTGAAGTGTGTTACTTAATGTTGACCTGCTCTCAGGATTTTCTTTGACCCTGGAACATTCTATAATTTGCCTATGAATGTAACCTCTGTAAGTACCTATCTTAAACTTAACTGCTTGCTTAGATAGGTTAACTACTGTAATTACTGTATTTTTCAATCTAATTTGCTGACCTTGCAGCTTTTCTCCCAGGGCCTCCGCTGAAGATGGACATGTATCCAGTCTGACTATCCCGGTCAACAAATGTAAAATAAAATAAAATTAAATAAAAAAGACATTTAAAGTACAGATGCAGCTGCTGCTCCACCCCATGAAAATTTCAGAAAAATATAACAATTGTCTGAACTGCCTGCAAGCTACTTAGTGTGTGCAAGTATGTGTGTGCATGTGTGTATCCACCCAGCAATGAGCTTGCAACTTGTCCAGAATTAGTTCTTTGCCTTATGCCCACAGAATAAAAAGATAAGCTCTAGCTCCCCCACAAAGTACAGTTGTGTACACTTACCATAAATGTAGATGTTAGAGTGTATTCACTGTTGCAGTCATCACATTTGGGTAATCTGCTGGCAGGTTGCCCTCAGTCGGCCTGAATATCAAAGCCTTGGGTCCTGCGTCGGTTGCAGTCTCCTCTTTCCATGACGTCAGGTCGTCGGGGGTATAAAACATGCAGCCGACGCCATTTTCTTCAGAATTTCTTTCCCCAGATCCCCCCAAATGGGGAGCGCAAAAAAAATTATTTTATATATATATATATATATATATATATATATATATATATATATATAAAAACAGCAATATAAAAATAAATGCACTTTTAGCAACATAAACATTACCTTCATCTAAAAGCAAATACACCACAAAGGCTTTACAATCTAGTGAAGGAAAAAAAGGGGGACGGCGGGTGGGTAACCCAGACTGCAACAGTGAATACACTTGAACATCTACATTTATGGTAAGCGTACACAACTGTACTATCTTCTTCGTGTTTCACTGTTGCAGTCATTACATTTGGGTAGAATCCCAAAGCTATGGATGGGAGGATGGAGCTAAATAGCGTTAGGAGCGGCTATAAAGCCCTGCAGAACTGCCGTGGCAAAGCCTGCTCTGGACTTAGAGAAGAGAGGCAAATGATGTTTTGTAAAAGTATGAACAGTGCTCCAAGTAGCAGTTTCTAAAATGTCTTTGGTTGGAGCTCCTCTGAGAAAAGCTGCTGAGGTAGAGGCAGCCCTGGTGGAATGTGACCCGATTCCCTTGGGCACTGGTTTACCATGATGAAAATAGCAGAAACAAATGCAGTGGCTTATCCACTTAGAAATAGTCTGCTTTGATAATAGCCTTCCCCCTCCGATCCTGCAACAAATGCCCCCAGTAGCTGCTCAGACTTTCTTAGAGACTTGGTCCTGTTTAAGTAGAATCTTAGTTGTCTGTGTATGTCCAAGGAATGCAAAATCCGCTCCCCCTTGTTCTGCGGATTTGGGTAAAAATGTTGGCAAGTGAATAGTTTGGTTAAGAGCCACACTGGATACTACCTTAGACGTAAAGGAAGGATTGGTCCTGAGGGACACCCTGTCCTGGTAAAATGTAATAAAAGGCTCCACAGCCATGAGAGCCTGTAGTTCTGAAACCCTTCTTGCTGAAGTGATTGCCAAAAGGAAAGCTGTTTTCCAAGATAAAAACTTTATATCCACAGTAGCTGATGGTTCAAAAGTAGGCAGGGTGAGTTTTTCCAGCACAAAATTGAGGTCCCATGCAGGAGTTGGTGATTATCTGGGAGGCCTTAAATTTTTGGCCCCTCTAAGATACTGTTTTAGCAGAGGATGAGAAAAGATAGGAGGTTCCGTGTTGTAATGAACAGAGATGGCAGAGGCATGGATTTTTATTGAAGAAAAAGATAGGCCCTTGTCAAGCATCTCAGTCAAGTATTGTAAAATCTGAGGAATATTTGGCTTTGCTGTATCTGTTCATTGTGCTTGGTTCCAAGCACAGAATCTCTTCCATTTATCAGCATAAGATTTTCCAGTACTAGGCCTTCTGGCTTCCAAAATGACATCCATCACAGATTTACTGAGAGGTGTTTGAATAATTACATGATCAGCCATGCTGCCAGGTTCAGAGTTTGGAGCAGAGTCCGCAGAATTTGATTGCTCTGCTGAGACAGTAGATGAGGTATTTAAGGCAAGTACCAAGGAGGGAGTTGAGACATATTACTTAGAATTGGGTACCAGTGCTGGCGATGCCAGTCCGGGGCAATTAGGATCACTTTTGGTTTTTCCTGTCTGACCTTTAGTAAGATCGTGGGGAGAAGAGGCAGAGGGGGAAAAGGTGTAGACTGACAGGTTTTTCCAGCCGAAGGAGAGGGCACCTACTTTCCATGCTTGTCTGTGATAAGTCCTTGTGCAGAATTTGTCCAGTTGATAATTTTGGAGAGGCAAATAGATATATGTCTGAGCTCCCCCATTTATCTGTTATCATGCTAAAGACTTGCGGATGCAGTTTCCACTCGTGAGAGTCCATAAGATTTC
Source organism: Protopterus annectens (assembly GCF_019279795.1). NCBI lineage: Eukaryota > Metazoa > Chordata > Ceratodontiformes > Protopteridae > Protopterus > Protopterus annectens. The sequence continues at coordinate 793,416,146 of NC_056747.1, forward strand.
TGCTTAGGTCGTCTGCCAGAGTATTTTCTTTTTCCTGGCAGGAATTTAGCTTGAAGATGTACTTGGTAGGTCAAGGCTGTTTTCCACAATGCCATGGCTAGTCTGCAAAGGGGGTAGGAATGTGTAACCCCTTGCTTGTTTATGTACCACATAACCGTGGTGTTGTCAGTCTTTATCAGTAGTTGTCCTGGATGAAGTAAGTCCTTGAAGGCTGTCAGGGCATTCTGAACAGCTAGCATCTTTTTGGCCGATATGCGGATGCATTTGTTTTGGGCTCCATATGCCCTGAATGCATCTCCCCACCAGGTGGGTCCCCCAAGCATAGTCTAATGCGTCTGTAGTTAGGGTTTGTGTGGCAGGGGGTAGAGTGAAAGGCCGTCCCTTGTTCTGGTGACATGTCTCTGCCCACCAAAGAAACTCCTGTTGCAGGCAGGGAATGAGAGGAATCATTGTTTCCAGACTGTGACAACATTGACTCCATAAGCTTTTTAGATACCACTGCAGTTTCCTCATATGCAGTCTTGCATATGGAATTAGGAGAATTAAGGATGCCATGAACTCCAAAGCCAGCAGAATTCATCTTACAGATAACTGGGTATTTGTTGCCATCCGTTTGAAGTATATAGTCAGTTGCCATTGTTTGTCTGGCGTAAGGTAAGCCATCTGGGCAGTTGTATTCAAGCTTGCACCCAGGAATGTAATTTTTGTTTTTGAGAGGGTACCAGTTGTGATTTTGTTCTGTTTATTGTGTACCCTAAAGCATGTTAGAAGCCTTTTTACAAATGCCAGACGTTGAAGAAGAATGTCCTTGTCTTCTGCTTGAATGAGACAGTCGTCCAAGTAAGGATAGATCTGTATGCTTCTTTGTCTACAAAATGCAATTACTGGTGCCAGGCACTTTGTAAATACCCTGGGCACAGTAGATAAGCCAAAGGGCAGTGCAGAGAATTGGTAATGCATAAAACCTGCCTTGAAGCGCAGGTATCTTCTGCACGATTCCCTTTTTGGGATATGCAGGTATGTCTCTTAAGTTTAGAGTCACTAACCAAGCATTCTTGCCCAGCATGGGCAAAAGTGGTTGTAAAGTCATCATTTTGAATTCTGGGATGTCCAAGAATGTGTTCAAAACCGGTAAGTCCAGTATTGGATACCAGGCATTGTCTTTTCTGGGTACTAGGAACAGTCTTGAATAAAAACTTTGTCCTTTTTCCTGTTCTGGTACTGGCTGAATAGCCCCCATATCCATGAGGGACGTAACTTGTTTCTGAGCCTCTGCCCATTGATTTTGTGGCAGATCTGGCCAGCCATTTGGAATTGGCAAAGTATGGAAATTAAATCTGTACCCCTGGGATACTATGTTTAATACCCACTTGTCCTGGGTTATTAACTGACAATTTTGAGCATGAAGTGCTAATTTTCTCCCCAAGGGGGCTGCCAACAGATAAGTGCTTGGTGATGGTAGAGGAAAGTCATTGAGACTGCTTACTGTAATGTTGTGCTTTGTTTCCTCCAGATTTGGAGGTAGAGGCAACCCCATTGCTTTGACCTGCAAGAACCCTGTGATTGGTGTCTAGAGCCTTTTGGGCGCCTGGATTTGCCTTGTGAGGCTCTGCTGGACACAGGAAAGGACCAATTTTTAGTAGGCCAGTGTCTACTGAATCTGGGTGGCTGCACTTGTAAGAAATCTTTTACAGTTTGCATAGATTTAGCTTTGTCTTCCATTTTCTTTAAAACCTCTTCTGCCTTATTACCAAACAGAGTATCATGCTGTAAAGGTGCATCCAACAACTTAGCTTTAACATGATCAGGCAGATTTTACTCCTTCAGCCAGGCATGCCTTCTAATCACAGATCCAGTAACTGCGACTCTGCAAGAGGCCTCCAAGGAATCAAAACCACATTGCAAAGTATGCTTACCAACCTGTTCTGCTGCATGCAATAATTCCTGTAACTCTTTATTTTCCACACAATCAGAAATCAACATAATTTTCTATTTCAATAAGCCCATAACATGCTGTTGATATATTTAAGCATATGAAACTGGAAGTTTAAGGCCCTAATTGCCAAAGTTGCAGACGTATAAACCTTCTTTCCTCATCTATCCAGTGCCCTGGTATCTCTATCAGAGGGGGTAGGATTCTTGGCTGTTGAGGCCTTTACACCTTTGGGACCCTGTGAGATAGTTTCAGGATCAGCAGCAGGATTTTTGAATATAAATTTGTGGGAGTCAGGAACTTTGTAATATCTGTCTGGCTTACTAGGAGCCGGAGGAAAGGAATCAGGAGACGTGCTCGATTCCGCAAACACATCAACAATGTCTAATGCAGGAGGTATAGCCAAAGGCCTATGCTGAGGAAGAAGGAAATCCCTAAGCCTCTTTTTTGATTCGGAGAAATTCTGACTCTCCCAATGAAAATGTTCCCTTAAAGTATGCATGGTTTCTCCAAAAGAATAATCCTCAGGAGGAGATGCAGATGGCATGGATTCTTCAGCATCTGAATCCTCATAGGGTGGTACAGAAAATTCCTGATCAGAAGAGGAATCAGAAGAAATAGAAACCTGATCTGAAGATTCATAATCAGTGTCTTGCCTAGGCCTCTTAGCAGGGGTAGAGGCCTGCAACTCAAATGTAGCGGGTATCAGGGGCTGCAAAAGCGCCTCACTGAGAACCGGCAACTGCCTTAGTAGAAGCTTCGTTGTCGGTTTTGGACCTCAACCGTCTGTCTCTGTCCATTTCTTTGTGTTTTTTGTGAACTCCAGTAGTCGGATTGCTATCAGATGACATTGCAGGGTAATTAAATCTGGATCCAAAATATTTTGAAGCTAAGATATACAGACGCGTAATAGTGTGTTGGTTAAATCTAGCACAAAACCGACAGCAAGGCACGTTATGATCTGGGCCTAGGCACGGAATACAGTACAAATGAAAATCCTTACGAGTTATTTGCTTCCCACAAGTAATGCAATTATTAACTTTTACTGACATCAGTATGGAGCAAGAAAAAGTTTCCCCAACGGGGTACTTAGCTTTAATTGAAGACTTCGGTTCTGAAACTCGAATGCGAAAATTTCAGGAGTCGGCCGACCAGCACTTGCTAACTGCTTCTGCTTCGGGCACTGCATGGCAAGAAAGACTGAAGAAAATGGCGTCTGCTGCATGTTTTATACCCCTGATGACCTGACGTCATGGAAGAGGAGACAGCAACCAACGCAGGACCCAAGACTTTGATACTCAGGCCGACTGAGGGCAACCTGCCAGCAGATTACCCAAATGTAATAACTGCAACAGTGAAACACGAAGAAAGTACAGTTTTGTATCTACCATAAATGTAGATGTCCAATAGATATGCAACTGCAGTCCTTACATATGGGTTGTCCTGCCTCAGGCAGCCCTCGGTCGGCCGGATTCCAAAGTCTGGGTCCGGCGTCGGCTGATGTCGCCTCCTCCCCGAAGTCAGAGCGGCCGGGGTATAAAAGCATCAGCCGGTGCCATCTTCCTCAGTGTTTCTTGCCCCAGATGCCAGGTGCCCTCCAAGGAAAGCTAAATTTAGAACTGGATAAAAATTCCAGACAAACACAATAGCAATAAACAGATACACCATAACAGATATCCCCAGCTAAGTATAAAAGGAGGGAAGTGGACCCAATACACAGAGGGGTAGGAGGGAGGGAAAACCTGACTGCAGTTGCATATCTATCGGACATCTACATTTATGGTAGGTACAAAACTGTACTATGTCCTTCAAGAATGCAACTGCAGTCCTTACATATGGGTTGAATACCATAGCCAAGCTGGGGGTGGTAGGCTCTAAGATAAGGATGGTGTAGCTAAAATGCCCTGCAGGACTGCCGAAGCAAAGCCTGCTCGGGATCTGGAATATAAAGGCAGGTGGTAGTGCTTGGAAAATGTATGCACGGAGCTCCATGTAGCAGCTTCTAGAATGTCCTTTGTAGCCACCCCTCTCAGGAAGGCTGTGGAGGTGGCTGTAGCTCTGGTGGAGTGTGGCCTGATATTGGCTGGCACACCCTTTCCATGGAAAGAATAACAGAATCTGATGCAATGTCCAATCCATTTTGAAATTGTTTGTTTGGAAATTGCCTTTCCTTGCACTCCAGGAGCGTATGCTACAAATAGTTGGTCAGACTTTGTTGGCCCTTGTTCTGTCCAAGTAGTAGCATAGTTGTCTGTGTATGTCCAAAGTGTGCAGCAGCTTTTCCCCTTTATTTTGAGGATTGGGGAAGAAGGTAGGCAGGTGGATTGCTTGATTTAGAGACACCCTGGATATCACTTTTGGCATAAAAGAAGGATTGGTTCTTAAAGAAACCCTGTCCTGATGAAAAATGAGAAATGGAGGGACTGCCATGAGGGCCTGTAGCTCCGAAACTCTTCTTGCTGAGGTAATTGCCAACAGGAAAACTGTTTTCCAGGAAAGAAATTGCAATTCTGAAGATGCTGCTGGTTCAAAAGGAGGAAGAGTTAATTTTTCCAACACGAAGTTGAGGTCCCATGCAGGCACTGGTGGTTTTCTGGGAGGCTTGATATTCTTTATCCCTCTTAGGAATTGTCTTAGTAAAGGATGTGAAAAAACAGGAAGATCAGTGTTGTATGATGCTGAAATTGCTGAAGCGTGTATTTTTATGGAAGAATAGGAAAGTCCATTATGCAGCATTTCTGCCAAGTATTCCAGTATCTGTGGGATGCTCATTACTGATGCATCCTGTCCCTTGTTGGTATTCCAGATGTTGAATCTCTTCCATTTGGCTGAATAAGTCTTTCTGGTGGAAGGTCTGCCTGCTTCCAATAATATTTGTTGAACTTCCTTGGAAAGAGAGATATGGGTAGAAATCATGGAACCCTCCAGGCTGTCAGCTGCAGAGTTTGCAGGTTGGGATGAACCGTCCTGTAATTGTGCTGAGTCAAGAGTAGAGGCCATTGAGGCAGGGGCCACGGTTTGGTGCAAGTTATGCTCCTTTGTAATGGATACCAGTGCTGTCTTGGCCAATCTGGAGCTATTAAGAGGCCTTTCGGTTGCTCTGCTTTGATCTTCAGTAACACCTTGGTCATTAATGGTAGAGGTGGGAATGCATAGATTGTTAGAGAGTTCCAGCTGAATGAGAGAGCATCTATTCTCCAGGCTTGTGGATGGTGTGTCCTCGAGCAGAACTTTTTCAGATGATGATTGAGGGGGGAGGCAAAGAGATCCATGTCCGGCCTCCCCCATGCACGAGTTATTTGAGCAAAAATGTCTGGATGCAACATCCATTCGTGCGGGTCCAGGATGTTTCTGCTTAGACTGTCCGCCAGAACATTGTCCCTGCCCGGAACAAACTGGGATAGCAGCTGTATGTTCAGTTTCAGGGACTTTTCCCAAAGAGTCATTGTTAGTCTGCAAAGGGGGTAAGAATGAGTACCTCCCTGCTTGTTTATGGACCACATAACAGTGGTGTTGTCTGTCTTTATTAGCAGATGGCCTTGTTGAAGATATTTTCCGAAGGCCTCGATTGCATGAATTACTGCCAACATCTCTTTTTGATTGATGTGAAGATGTACTTCCTGGGGGGTCCATTGCCCTTGAATGCATCTGCCCTCCATGTGCGCCCCCCCCATCCATGGTCTGAGGCGTCCGTTGTAATGGTTTGGCTTGTTTGAGGTTTGTTGAAAGGCATACCTTTGTTTGACTGGCTTGCTTGGGCCCACCACAAAAATTCCCTTTTTAAACATGGGATGAGTGGGATAATTGCTTCTAAGTTGTGGCTGTGTTGAGACCATAGACTTTTTAGGTACTATTGCAGTTCTCATGTGTAGTCTTGCCAGTGGAATCAGTAGAATGCAAGATGCCATGAAACCCAGGGCCTGCAGGATTTTCCTTGCAGTCATCTGGGTGAGCTTTGCTAGGCTTTTGAAGTAATGTGGCAATTGTTCTTGCTTCTCTTCTGTGAGGTAAGCCATTTGTGATTCTGCGTCTAGTTTGGCTCCTAGAAAAATTATTTGTTGGGATGGTAGTAGTCTTGATTTTTGTACGTTGACTGTGTAACCCAAAGCCTGTAGTAAGTAAATAACCTAATTCAAGTTTTTTGTTAAGGCTTGCTTGCTGTCCGCTTGTATAAGGCAGTCGTCCAGGTAAGGGTATATATGTATCCCCTGGAGTCTGCAGTGTGCAATTACTGATGCCAGGCATTTCGTGAATACTCTGGGCGCAGTAGATAAGCCAAAAGGCAATGCTGAGAATTGATAATGCTCTGACCCTGCAAGAAATCTGAGGTATCTTCTGCAACTGTGTCTGATTGGGACATGCAGGTATGCTTCTTTGAGGTCCAGAGTAACCAGCCAAGACCCCTTGCCCAGCATGGGAAGGAGTTGCTGTAGTGTCAGCATTTTGAATTTTGGTACAATGAGAAAAGTGTTTAGAGCGGACAAGTCCAGTATAGGTCTCCATTGCTTTTCTTTTCTTGGAACAAGGAACAGTCTTGAGTAAAATCCCTGGCCTTGTTCCAGAGGAGGAACCTTTTCTATTGCTTTGATTTTTATTAGCTTTGAAACTTGTTTGAATGCCTCTGCCCTTTGATTTTGTGGCAGGTTTGGCATGCCTTGTCTTGTTGGTAGAGTATGGAAGTGGAACCTGTAGCCTTGGTCTATTATGTCCAGAATCCATTTTTCCTTTGTTAAAATGTGACAATTTTTTGAAAATAAGGATAATTTTCCGCCTAAAGGTGCTTCTCTTTGAGCCTTGGTCGGCGGTGTCAAAGTCAAGTCATTGTGATTGTCCCTGTGGAGCAGGGGATGTCCCTGCGCCACCTCTGACTAGTCGGTTGCCATTGGCGTCCTCTGTTGGAGCCTCTGTATTGCCCTCTTCCTCGGGTACGCCTGTTTTTTCCCCTTTGAAACTTGTCAGTGCCTGGAAAGGACCAATTCTTAGAAGGCCAATTCCTGCTGAACCTTGGTGGCTGAACCTGGAGGAAATCCTTGACTGTTTGCACTGATTTATCATTTTCCTCAATTGATTTCAACACATCCTGAGCATTAGCACCAAATAGCTTGTGTTTTTCCAGAGGTGCATCTAGAAGCTTTACTTTAACATGATCTAGCAATGCCTGTTCTTTCAACCATGCATGTCTACGAATGACTGCCCCTGTCATAGCTGCCCTACATGAAGCTTCCAATGCATCATAACCACACTGAAGAAAATGATTGCTAACCTGCTGAGTGTTATGGACCAAATCCTGCAAGGCCTTTCTATCTAAAGGCTCAGGAGAGGTTAACTTTTTCTGCAAATCATCCATCAAGAAATCCTGATACTGAAACATATGAAAAAGGCAATTAAGGGCTCTCATGGCAAGTGTGATTGAGGTATAAACTTTTTTGCCCCACCTCTCCAGGGACCTAGCTTCCCTGTCTGAGGGCAAAGGATTTTTGGCCGTGGATGAGGCCACCCCTTTAGGCCCCTGGGAAATTGTTTCTAGATCAACAGAATGGGCCTTAAATAAATGTGAGTTTCAGGAACCCTGTAGTATCTGTCCGGCTTGACAGGTGCAGGGGGGAGAGAATCAGGAGAAGCACTCGAATCTGAGTACACATCATCCAGTACATCTAACACTGGAGGGATAGCTAAAGGCCTGTGTTGGGAAAGCTTAAGGAAGGTACGAAGCCGCTTCCTGGAGTCGGAGAATTCCTGACCTTGCCACTGAAAATGCTCTCTCATGGAGTGGAGAATTTCCCCAAAAGAAATATCCTCAGGAGGAGAGGCAGAAGGAATAGATTCCTTCGCATCAGAATCCTCGTAGACCTGGAAGGACTTTTCCTGGGTATCTGAGTGATCAGAGTCACCAGAGGCTTCATCTGAAGAAAGGGTGTCTGTATGCTCAACCCTGGGCCTTTTGTCAGAAGGTGGCTGAGAACCTCTGTCAGGATGGGCCTGGGAGCCTCTGATTAAGGAAATTAAATCTGCAGCTAAAGTCATAATTTGTTTATCAGTAGAGGGCTGAGGCAAAGCTTTAGGAGGGTGAGACTTAGCCTGGCTGGCAGCCTTAGCACGTGTGCAGGCCTTGATAGACATAAGGGGCCTAGCTGCCCCACGTGCTGGAGTCACCTTGTCCACGGGTATGGTCTCAGGCAAATCCTGGGCTTCAGTTTCTGGGGGAAAATCAACAACCGGCACCGGCGCAGGCTCCGGGGCAGGAGTGATCAGTAAAGCGGTGTCGTCGGTCTGGAGCGGCGGAACAACCGCCTCAGAAGAGACCGATGCACTCACAGTAGTTTTTGGCGTGGTGATGGTGGAAGTCGCAGGCCAAGAATGTCGGTCCCGGTCTTTCCGTTTTTTGGAAATATGTGGTGTCGGTTGTTCCGACGGCATGTTATAAGAGTATTTATCGCCAAAAAAGTCTTCAGCAAACTCTGCCCGGCGCCTGAGTGTGCGCTTATTGAAGCAAGCACAGGCGGCACAGGCCGAGACGTTGTGGTCTGGGCCAAGGCAGGGGAGGCAGTAAGAATGGAAGTCCTTATGAGGTATTTGTTTACCACAAGACAAACAATTATTAATTTTTTCAGTTTTTTCTGACATCGGCTGAGGCAAGAAAAGGTTCCCCAATGGGGTACTTAGCTTTTTGATGACTTCGGATACATAAAACACAGGAGTTGACCGACCGGCACTTGCGAACTGCTTCTGCTTCGGGCACCGTGGCAAGAAAGACTGAGGAAGATGGTGCCGGCTGATGCTTTTATACCCCGGCCGCTCTGACGTCGGGGAGAAGGCGACATCAGCCGACGCCGGACCCAGACTTTGGAATCCGGCCGACCGAGGGCTGCCTGAGGCAGGACAAACCATATGTAAGGACTGCAGTTGCATTCTTGAAGGACATCATCCCTGAACTAGATAAAACACATATTGGATAATAAATGAAAGCATTAAATCATTTGATAAAAATTTCTACACAAGGACCAACAATACATAAATATAAATAGTAATAAAGGAACTGAATTTTGTCTGTTAAACAGAGATGCATGTTAAACCATTACAAGCACAGAATGTGTAGCTTAATGCAACTATATTTGTCTCCCCTTCCCACTCCACAGCTAAACATCAGCCACTGCCAGCCCTCTCTGCTCCTCAGTCACACAGACTACTGAACCCACTTCCACATCCGGGGCCAGTGAGGAAATAAAGGATACAGCTGCAGGAAATAAGACTGCCAGGGAGTGTGCCTTAACTCTTGTCCTCTTGTGGCAGCTTTGCAAGCTCTCCAAATGCTGCCATCTAGAGGTATATGCATTCCTTCACTCATGCACAACATTCCGACCAACTGGCTCATATTTACACTGCATAGGGCTGGCCAGGCTAATATTCTTAATGCAGAAAGCCTAGGCTGCCTCCCTCACTCCAGAAAGGGTAAGCAGATATCAGACACTAACTCGCATCCTCCCTCTGTGGGGCTCTCCAGCACCCATGCTATTAATGAAACACCGATCTAGGGAGCAGTAAGAACTTGTAGGTTTTTCTGCTCAGAAATGTACAGACCACAATGCATCTGTAAGACTTTACTGACTTTATATACACAACTTTACAAACTATGGAACTACCACTTCAAAAGGAATACTGAAAAACAGTATAAAAAAAAAAAAACATAATACTGAAGTGCAGATATCTTAAAGCTTCCCCTACACAAGGCTACAGCTCAACAAAATGCCAAGTCAGAACAGTTTTAATGCCTTGTTACAACCAAACAGAAAAAGTACATATAAGCAGATTGTGAGCTTTCTACCTGTCTGTGCCAGTTGGATGAAATTCTGAAAGCAGTGAAGGCCTTCGACGAAGAGGCTGCTGTTGGAGAAGTTGTGATGACTGAGTAATGTCTTGAAGGTGAGCAGTCCGATAATCTGCAACAGCAAATTCCTGTAAAGGATCAACATAAATCAGACTTATTAGCAATATCTGCAAAATGGTGTGTGTGTGTGTGGGGGGGGGGATAAAAGGCCAAAAAACTTTCCGCTAGCCAACTAGCTACAGTACAATATTGTCACATAATTGTTACTTCTCTATGCCATTCAATTTGTGTGCGTGTGTGGGGCTGTGTATACATCTGTGGACGGAGAACAAGAAACTAAGGTCAATAACTACAAATCAACAAAAGTTGTAGAAAAGTACTACCAAAGTTCACCAGGTAATTATAGTAGCAAATCTGGATGAGTTGTAAACTATCCTATCATCAATGCAAACTGCATCTGTTTTAAACATCAACTTGCATATTTAGCAAAAGGGACAGACCAAAATAAATGCGGTTTGAAAATCTGACATTTTACTTTTTTAATCATCTCCAGTTTAAACTCACCAATGCCATACACACCAGAACTGAGTCAATAAATATAAATACTTAAGCGTTAAAAGATTGAGCCAGCCCAATGTTGCCAAGGCAAGAATCTCAGTATCAGCAGTTCAGGCATGTTCAGCTTTTTGGATGCCAAAGGAAAAGACCAAGCAAGCAAAGTTTAGCTTAGCTTCCCAGAGGTTAAGCTATACTTCTGCTTGCCTGCTTACCACCACCACCCCCCATGGATTCCAGAGAAACAGCATGCAGTGTTCAAAGCAACCAAGATACACAGTCTTAATGTTGCAGTGCTGTAAGCACTAACATACTGCAGGAGGCCCGACTACTTGGCATGCCAGACCCAGAATGTTACAGCATCAGAAAATCCCTGTCAATCACCCTGATGATGCCATACTTGGGTGTTCCTATTACTACTACTACTCTACCCACATACCAAAACTGTGGAGAAAAACATTTGCTTACTGACCATAGGGGGCAGTCGAAAAAAACAGCTAGATATGGGGAGAGAAATGGGCAACAAGATGCAACAGTCTACAAAAGCACAGAGGTAAAAGTCTGAGAAATTTGATGAATCCACAACTCGAGAAACACAGTGATGTGGTTACTCTATTACTCCTGCTACCTTACTATTCACACAAACACTTGTAGAATGACAATTACAAAAATATCTGCATGTCTATTAAAAAAAAAAAAAAAAAAAAAAATGAAACAGATTGTATGTCATACACTGTATTACTCATGAATATCACAACTGAGTGCCTGAATCTAGCTAGAAAATATCTGGACTACTTACCAAAACTTCAACTTGCACCACATACTGTTTCCCTTTTGTATACAGTGTTGCAGAAAGAAGCCACCACAGAGGAGAGAAAAGTGATTATGAAACATAAGCAACTCTTGCAATCCAAAGAAGCCTAGAGAAGCACAACAAGCTGTCAGTTACTGTGCATTTCTTTTACAACTGCATCTTCTTACAGAATTGCGCAACAATGGAACAATCCTAAAGACGGATAATAATCCGGTATGGACACATGAAAGATTTTATTTAAGTCTGTCAACCAAATAAGGCCTACAAGATAAAGCAGGGTTATGTGCAAATTTACCATAGCAGTAAATGTCCAAGTATGATCCAAGCCCATGGGTATAAGGTTATATTAGTGGATGTACGAGTGAGATCCCCAGACTATTTTGCCATTAAGCCAAATGCAGGTCTCACATCCAGTCTGTTTGTTCATGTGGTCACTGGCGTTACCTCTGCCTTCCCAAAATCAGAAAACTGCACTGTTGGCGAACCTTCCTTTTTTTCTTTGTACTTGGATGACACTTAACAAATTTAAACACCAAAGACACTAAAGTGTGATTGTGGTAGTCAGATCCCTTAGAAGGGCCTCCACTGCCAGTAACTTTTGCATTAGGGTTGAACACATCTATAATAACTGTCCAAGTTGTCAGTTTGTTCCAAAAACCCTGTGTGTGTCCATTTTCATTAAATCCAAGAGACCCAGCACCTGAAGCACCTTATTGAATCCAAAAATGGCAGCACACCTTGTGACAGGCACCCCACTCACTCCACATGTATGTCTGACAAGACTGACCATACTGATACAGTTGAGAAGGGGAACCGAGGCTCATATCTGAAGGGCCAGAGGGCCCAACTCAAAATCTTTGTTAGGGAAGAGGTGTCTGGAACATTGATTGAGGTACACTAGGGGTCAGAATTCACATCTCTTTGTAAAAGAAGATATCAAAGAATGTCTCTCCTCCTCAGACGTTTCAAGAAAATAAATGGATGGACTTTTCACAGGGCCTATACAAGGCCATTCTGTCCCTCAAGCTATCTTCCTTCCTTTCTACTCGCACCTCCCTCCCCCACAAGAAGGGAACGCATTACTTTTCTTCTTCTGAGGAGGAAGAATCTGATTCAGAAGAAGATTTGCTTGCTTATTAATCTCAAATTCATTAACCAGACCAAATGTCTTCAGATGATAAAGACCCATTATCCTGTAACTCCCCTGTTGATGAAATCTCCATTGGGGAAGCCATCACAAAATGATACAGCATTTGAAATGGGAATCTAGACAAGTTTCTGTTAAACACAAGCGGCATTACAATTTATTACATAGCCACCCAGCACCTGTCCCTTCAGTTCTGGAGGCCTTTCATGATGCATTTACATCACTTCTACCTTGCCTGACACAGCCTCTGGCCAATAAGAGGCCTGAGAAGTGCTGGAGGGTCTCAAAAATAAAAAGTACCATAACTTGTAATCTGTGCTGTCCAGTGTCATTATTCATCATGGACTAGTGTAGGATCAGACATCGGATCAGAGCCAGCAACTAGGAAGACAGCTCCTGAGCTCAAGCTCCTCCCCTTCCCAAGATCCTTTCCTACCCACAACCCTCAGAGTTTGCTGGATGGTAGAAGGAGGCAAGGAAGACCGCCTAAGATGATGAAAGAACAACAAGGGATACATCCCCTCCATAACTCCCCAATCACCAGAAGGATGGGAAGGAGGCTGAGAACGTGATGAATAATGACACTGGATAGCACAAATTCCAAGTTATGGTAAGTACATAACTATCTGATACTATGTTTCATTAATAAAACATTAATTTGGTGTCCCAGGCTGGGTCATACACGAGCTCCAAAAGGAATTAACCCCACATCTTAATACCATGTTCAGTCTCAGCCTCTCCACAGGATATGTGGCCAGAGAATGGCTCACGGCAACGGTGGTCCCGCTACACAAGGGTGGGGCCACAACTGACCCTGGGAACTACCGACCAATAAGCCTGACCAGTCTGATCTGTAAGGCTATGGAGCGAATCATTATGGAGCTCAAATGGAGAGATTGGGAACCTCCAGTCGCTGGACCCCACACAGTTCAGCTTCAAGGGCAGATCATGCCTCCCGAACCTGGTGGATTTCTTTGAGACAGTTACTCATGCTATAGATAAGGAAAAGGAGGTACACACGGCTTACCTTGACCTTGCTAAAGCATTTGACACCATTCCCCATTTGGGTATTATTGATAAGCTCACCAGCCTGGGCATAAACCCTTACGTCACAAGATGGATCGCAAACTGGCTCTCAGACAGATCCCATAAAGTAAGAGTAGCGGGACCTATGTCCGAATCCAGACCAGTAACAAGTGGTGTGTCTCAAGGCTCTGTCCTGGGGCCCCTCCTGTTTGGCATATACTTCACAGAAGTACAGGCAAGCACAGAAGGGCTGTGGCTGACTACGTTTGCGGATGACTGCAAACTGGGGGCTATAATAGAGTCTCCGGCCGACATGGAGATCCTCCAGAAGGGCCTAAATGAGACTGATGCATGGTGTCAAAGCCATGGTCTCAAGCTAAATGCAAAAAAATGCGTAGTAATCCCCTTTGGAAAAAACAGAGTACCCGCAAACTACAACATAGGAGGTAATCCCCTGAAATCTGAAGAAGAAATAAGGGATCTAGGGACCCAAGTAGATAGCCAGCTTTCCTTTGATAACTATGTTGCCAAATTGGTTAGAAAATTCTTCTATGTGACCCATCTGATTATGAAAGGGTTTGCATCAAGATCTAAGGATGTAATGGTGCCCCTCTACTCTTCCCTCATCAGACCCATTATTGAGTACAATGCACCAATTGGAATGTACCTGGCTAGACATCTCCAGCAGCTGGAGAGACCACAGAGGTACCGAACCAAGAGAATTACTGGCCTCAAACAGTTGCCCTATGCAGCACAACTGAAAAAGCTAAGACTGTTCTCTGTTGCATACTGCTTTCTCAGAGGCGATCTCTGTAACGTACAGAGCCATGTCCAACCCAGAATTGTTGAACATGCTCCATCTTAGCAAAACCAAATCTATTCGAGCTACACGCTCTAGAGATATAAACCTCAACACAACAATGAATAGAACATGCTGGAGGGATAGATTCCCTTCGCAGAGACTTCCTTTACTATGGAACAGGGTCCCGATCTACATAAGACAGAGCTCCTCACTATCACTCTTCAAGAGGAACCTTGATGAGTGGATGGGTAACAAAGTTCACACCGGGGATCACACCAACAGCACTACTAGATAGGGGCCAAGGGTACTAGCTGCTAGTACAAGGGTCTAGGGAACTACTAAAGGGGCGGTGAATACCGCACAACGTGGCTGGGCTAATATATGCCTTTGGGCAGATAGCTCGGTACCAACCTATTATTGATCACGGGTGGGTCATAGTCCCCAGCTACCATAAGCCTGGGAGGTCTCATGCAAGGATATGCCACAGCACAAAAGAACCAAAGGAAGCCCTGCTCCTAGACAGTAAGCCCAACTTATAATGTGCAACAAATGTATGAGGATTAAATCAAGTATCAGCAGCACAAATCTCATCTAAAGAAAATTTAGCCAAGAAGGCAGAAGATGTGGCTACCTACCTAGTAGAGTGAGCTTTGACTAGTCCAGAAAGCTCCACGTGTCTGCTTTCGTAAATATAAGACATACAGCTGTGATCCAATGGGAAATAGATTATTTGGAAGCCACTTTAACTCTCCTAGCTTGAGAAAAAGGCAACAAAGAGCTGATCAGACTTTCAAAAATTTTCAGTTCTCATGAGTTAAAAACGTAACTGCTTATGTACATCCAGACAATGCAACTGATATTCCCCTTTATTGGAAAAAAGGGGAAAGAAAACAGGAAGTTGAATCAATTGGTTAAGATTCGCCTCTGAGGTTACCTTGGGGATGAAGGAAGGACTGGTCCTGAGAGACACCCTATCCTTATGGAATACCATGAAGGGGGGCTTAATGCACAGAGCCTGCAATTCGGACACCCTCCTGGCTGAAGTAACCACCACTAAAAAGGCTATCTTCTAGGACAGGAATTTGAGATCACAGGTCGCAGCAAGCTCAATAGGTTTCTGCGTCAAAGACTGCAACACTAGGGTAAGATCCCATGGAGGGGAGGGATCCTTTGCAGGAGGTCTGAGTAGAAAGATCCCTTTGAGGAAGGCCTTGCACAGCCTAGAAGAAAAGGTAGGACTTTCAGTTCAAATGGATGTTGGGGATAGCCGCCAAATGGAGTTTAATCGTAGAGAAACTAGCCCTTTAATGAAACAGGCCAGGAAAAACAATACGTCAGTGACAGAAGCTGAAAGGGATCCAGATTGTATTGTTTTGCCCAAACAGAAAATCTCTTCTTTTTGCTGGAATACACATTCTTGTTAGATGGGTTTTGAGAAGCCAAAATATTGCTCTTAACCAGGAAAGGAAGCCTGGACTAGGAAAGGATCATAGGAACTGTAAGTACCAAGCAGTCAGACGAAGAAACTGAAGGTTGGGAAGAGGAAGCCCCTAAGGATGGGAAATGAGATCTGGAATGGGATCCAATATCCAAGGCAGGTATTTCTGACTATACCAAAGGAGGGAAAACCACACCTGACAAAGCCAGAAGGGGGCAATGAGGATGAGAAGTCAATTCAGCTGACAAGCTTTCTTTAAGGCTTTGGAAATGAGGGGAGATGGGGATAGACATATAGAAGTCCCAACGACCAATCGTGTATCAGTGTGTCCCTGAGTGACTCCCTCATTGGGGGGAATCAAAGCAAAGTAGTTGCTGCATTTGTGGCTGTCTGGAGAGGCAAAAAGACAGCAGCAAGGAAGATCCCAGTGCTTGAATATCCGACGTGCCACTAACAGGTTCAGGGGACCACTTGTGAGAACTCAGGACAGATCTGCAGAGTTTGTTGGCTAACATGTTGGAACTGCCAGGAATGTGCTTTGCAAGAAGTAAGCACCTGGAATACAGTGCCCATTAACACACACTCATGGCCTCTGTACAGGGGATAAGATGGTGTTTCCCCCCAGCTTGTTGATGTACCAGACCACAGCCATGCTGTCTGACTGGACTGCAATGGCCCCGACAGGGAGACCATCCTGGAAGGCTTGCAAGATTACTACTAGTCTCCAGGACATTTCTGTATAATTTGGTCTCCAAGGGGGACCACATGCCTAGAACAGTCCCTCCCTGGTAATGTCCCACCCCAACAGGGAGGCATCCATGGTCACAGTGGCTTGGGGAAGACGGAAGAGTCTGCCTAGAAAATCCTGAGCTTGGAGACACCAACCAAGGTGACCCTGCAGACTTCAGAAATCTTGACGATCATGGACATATTGTGAGCTAACCACTGCACTGCTAGGGTCCATTGTCAAACTCTCATGCGATACCTGGCAAGAGGGACTAACTGGATTGCCACCATCATTGAACCTAGCTCTTGCAAGCTTAAGTGGACTATGGGATGTTCCAGATCCAGCAAAAGACAGACCTGGTTCCTAATCATCTTGACTCTGCGTAGGGGAAGTGCTAAAGTCTCTGACACAGTGCCCAGGAGGACCCCAATAAATTCCAGGCTCTGACACGGGGCAAGATGGGATTTGGGCAGGTTGACTGTGATGCCTAGATTCTGAGAGAGACTGCGAATAATCCATGGCCAATGTGAGCAGAGGCCTTGTGGCGGCCATGAGGAGCCAATCATCCAGGTACAGGCAGACCTGGAAACCTTGCAGCCAGAGATGAGCTGCCACCAATGCTACACATTTGGTAAACACCCTATGGTGAATCCAAAGAGCAGGGCCCTGAACGGATAGTGACTGGCCCTCAGCCAAAAGCGCACGTATCTCCTGGTGTGTCTGTCGATCTTGATGCGATGGTACACATCCTTGAGATCCACCGAGCACATCCAACTGTCCTTGCACAGAAGAGGCAGAATAGACTGAACAGTGACCATTCAGAACTTTGACATCTTGACGGACAAATTTAAAACACTGAGATCCAAAATCCCAGTTTTTTTTTGGGCACCCAAAAAGAAGCGAGAGTAAGTTCTGGATCACTGTTGTCCTGTTGAGACCTCCTGGATGGCTCTTTTTAGAAGGAGGTCTCAAACCTCTAGAAGGGCCAACCCCTTAGGCGGGGCAGAATGTCCAGGAAAGATTTTTGAGCTGGAGGGGGCTGAAAAAAGGGCATGAAGTAACCTCTGGACATGATGCTCAATGCCCACCAATCTGAGGTAAAACGTTTCCAGGCTAGTGGGTGGAGGGAGAGACTACCCCCGACTGCCTCAATGGTAGGACAGCCAGGCAGCACTTCAGAAGTGCTGAGGGGGCTTCTCTGAGAATGGTTCCTGGGAGCCCTGCTTCTCTGGACCTCCATTGCCTCTGGGGCAGCATCTGCTGTAAACCCCCTTCCCCAGCTGGAGTAAGAGGATACCTGTGGAGCATCCTGGAAGGAAGACAGACCTGCAGAACCACAGTTTCTTATTATCTCTCTGATTTTTTGGAAAAAGATTGTCGGGGAATAGAAAACTTTATCCCATCTGAGGACAGAGTCTTTCCCTCCTGCTTGCTACAGGCTAAAGTTTCTTTGACCGAATGACCAAACAGAGTTGGCCCGTTGAAAGGAGAGTTAGTGAATAACATCTTGAAAGGTTCCGCAAACCCAAAAAGGTGAAGCAAGGCATGATGCCTGATGGCAATGCCAGTGCATGCCGCTTGAGGGGTGGCTTCCACAGCATTGGAGATCAACCACATCGAGGTATTAGCTACAGAAGTCAGAGTAGACAACTTCGGAGAAACCAATTTATGACTCTCCGGAAGTAGCAACTCAAAGGGAGGCAGAAAGCTCTAATACAAGTCCCTTTGCAGCCAGGTAAAATGTGCCATGTATGGTTAGTGGCTCTCAGTCCGAAAATAGCGGAGGCAAACACTTAAGTCCTGAAACAGTACATTGCCTGAGAATGTTGTTCAGAGGATAGACTGTGGACCTCCTTTTAGCAAATTCCTTTTTTGTAGTTGCAGCCACCACAATAGCATCAACGGGAACGCCCTCAATACAAAAAGCCTTGTCCTTGGGGGGGGGGGCTTGGGAAGTTCTCTCTCTTAGGAACTGGTTCCACTGTGTCTGGCTCCTTCCACATACTGTTAGATACGAGTTGGACAAGCTCATCGGCAGGGGGAGACACCCAGATAGAAGATGGCCCCATCCTGAAGGCCTCCTCTGAAGATGGGGTGGGTGAAGACAGTACAGCTGTGCATACTTGCCATAAATGTAGTTGTTAGAGTGTATTCACTGTTGCAGTCATCACATTTGGGTTATCTGCTTGCAGTAGCCCTCAGTTGGCCTGATTAACTAAGTCTTGGACCCTGCTTCAGTTGGCATCTCATCTTCCATGACGTCAGGTAGTCAGGGGCATAAAGCACGCAGCCGACGCCATCACATCAGTTTTTCTTGCCCCAGATGTCAGGTGCCCCCATAATGGGAAGCAATTATACATACAAGGTTACACCTCCAACAAAAAATCAAATACACGAAAAAGATTTAAACACAGTAAGCAATAATAGAGATATAGCCAACAGATGTCAGGGGGCTGGAGGGAGGATAACTAGGACTGCAACAGTTAATGCACTCCAACATCTACATTTATGGTAAGTGTACACAACTGCACTATGTTCTAAGTGTTTCACTGTTGCAGCCATCACATTTGGGTAGATTCCCAAAGCTAAGGATGGGAGGAGGAAATTAGATAGCATTAGGACCAGCTATAAGGCCCTGCAAGACTGCAGTGGAAAAAACAGCTCTGGATTTAATGAAAATTGGCAAATGCCCTGGTTGAATGTGGTCTAACCCCCTGTGAGGTAGGTTTTTCCATGGTGCTTACAGCAGAAATGAATGCAATGGCTTATCCATTTAGAAATGGTTTGCTCCGAAATGGCCTTCCCCTCTGCCCCTGCAGCAAATGCAACCAGCAGTTCATATTTCCTGAGAGGTTTAGTCCTGTCCAAACAAACTCTAAGTTGTCTTTGCACATCTAAATAGTGCAGCATTCGCACCCCTTTGTTCTCTGGATTAGAAAAGAAGGTTAGCAAAAGAATGGACTGATTAAGGGCCACACTGGATACCACCTTGGGCATGAAGGAGGGATTGGTCCTGAGGGACACCCTGTCCGCATGAAAAATAATGAATGGCTCCACTGCCATGAGGGCCTGTAATTCAGACACCCTTCATGCTGAAGTGATGGCAAAAAGGAAGGCCGTTTTCCAAGAAAGGAATTTCAACTTTGCATTTGCAGCTGGCTCAAAAGGAGGCAGAGTAAGTTTTTCCAATACAAAGTTAAGGTCCCAGGCTGGAGTAGAGGCTCTCCTGGGTGTTTGTAAGTTTTTGGCCCCTCTGAGGAACTGCTTCAGCAGTGAATGAGAGAAAAGGGGTGGTTCTGTGTTGTAATGAGCTGAAATGTCTGAGGCATGAATTTTGACGGAGGAAAAGGAAAGGCCCTTGTGCAGCATCTCAGTTAAGTATTGAAGAATCTGAGGTAAATTGGGCGCTGCGGTGCCCATCCCCTGAGCTTGGTTCCAGGAACAGAATCCTTTCCATTTTTCAGTATAGGATTTTCTAGTACTAGGCCTCCTTGCCTCCAGAATGACATCAAACACCTGCTTGCTGAGGAATGGTAACTGAGACATTAGATAATTAGCCAGGCTGCCAGGTTCAGGGCTTAAAGCTGTGGGTGCAGAATCTGGCCCTCCTGTTGGGACAGCAGGGCAGGGGTCCGAGGCAGGTGCCAGCATTGACACTGCACAAAAGGGGGTACCCAGTGTTAGCGTGGCCAGTCTGGTGCAATCAGTATTGCCCTTGGTTTGTCCTGTTTGACCTTTAGTAGCATCTTGGAGAGGAGAGGCAGAGGGGGAATGCATAAACTGATAGGCTTTTCCAGGTGAAGGACAGAGCACCCACTTTCCAAGTTTGTTTGTGGGGAGTCCTTGTGCAGAATTTTTCTAATTAGTAGTTCTGGGGGAGGCAAACAGGACTATAGCTGGGCTCCCCCAATTGTTTCTCAACATCTTGAATATCTCTGGTTCCAGTTTCCACTCATGCGGGTCCATGAGATTTCTGCTTAGGTCGTCTGCCTCTGTGTTTAGCTTTCCAGGCAGGAATTGAGCCTGTAGGTGCACTTGGTAGCTCAAGGCTGTGTTCCACAGAGCCATGGCTAGTCTGCAGACAGGGTATGAGTGGGTTCCCCCTGCTTGTTTATGTACCACATAATACTGGTTTTGTCCATCTTAACCATTCATTGCCCTGGAAGGATGTGCTCCTTGAAGGATGTCAACAGCATTCTGTAAAGCTAACATTTCTTTCTGATTGATGTGCAGGTGCATTTGACTTGGGTTCCAGTTGCCCTGAATGCACTTCCCTGCCAAGTGAGCCCCCTCATGCATAGTCCGATGCATCTGCAAGGGTTTGGGCGGCAAGGGGTAGAGTGAATGGCAGTCCCTCGTTTTGGTGACAGGTGTCTGCCCACCAAAGGAACTCTATCTGTAGACATGGAATGATAGGAATCATTGTTTCTAGATCCAGAGGATGTTGACAGCATAGGCTTTTTGGATACCACTGTAGTTTCCTCATATGCAGTCTTGCATATGGAATTAGTAGAATGCAGGAGGCCATGAACCCCAGGGCTTGCAGTACTTTCCTTGCAGATCGCTGGTTCTTTGTGGCCAGTAGTTTGAAGTAGGCTGTCAAATGAAAGCACAGCTGTGTACACTTACCATAAAAGTAGATGTTAGAGTGTATTCACTGTTGCAGTCATTACATTTGCGTTATCTGCTTGCAGTAGCCCTCAGTTGGCCTGATTAACAAAGTCTTGGGTCCTGCATCTGTTGCTGTCCCAACTTCCATGACGTCAGGGATATAAAACATGCAGCCAACGCCATTACATCAGTTTTTCTTGCCCCAGATGTCAGGTGCCCCCTAATGGGAAGCAATTAAATCTATAATACAAGGATATACCTCCAACAAAAAAGCAAATACACCAAAAAGCTTGTTGAGCATAGCGAGTGAGAGTAGAGGTATAGCCAAAAGAAGAAAGGGGCTGGAGGGAGGGTAACCAGGACTGCACCAGTGAATACACTAACATCTACATTTAAGGTAAGTGTACACAACTGTACTATGTTCATGCTTCACAGTTGCATTCATTACATTTAGGTAGATTCCCAAAGCTAAGGTTGGGGGGAGGAATTTAAATAGAATTAGGACCAGCTATAAGGCCCTGCAAGACTGCAGTGGCAAAACCAGCTCTGGATTTAGAGAAAATTGGCAAATGATAATGCTTGGTGAAAGTATGTACAGAACTCCAGGTAGCAGCTTCTAGGATGTCCTTTGTAGGGACGCCCCTGAGAAAGGCTGTAGAGGTAGATGCAGCCCTAGTTGAATGGGGTCTGATACCCTCTGGGATAGGTTTTCCATGGTGCTTACAGCAGAAATGAATGCAGTGGCCTATTTTTTTTTTTAAATGGTTTGCTTTGAAATAGTAAAAGAAAGGAGAGGCATATTAAGATTAAAAACAGGGGGCTGGAAGGAGGGTAACCAGGACTGCAACAGTGAATACACTCAAACATCTACATTTATGGTAAGTGTACACAACTGTACTATGTTCTTCATGTTTCACTGTTGCAGTCATTACATTTGGGTAGAATCCCAAAGCTATGGTTGGGAGGATGGATTCATACAGCATTAGGACTGGCTAAAAGGCCCTGCAAAACAGCATAGGCAAAGCCAGCTCTGGATTTAGAGAAAATTGGTAAATGATGGTGCTTGGTGAAAGTATGAACTGAACTCCAGGTAGCAGCATCTAGAATATCCCTGGTAGCAACACCTTTGAGAAAGGCTGTAGAAGTAGATGCAGGCCAGGTGGAATTGGATCTGAACCCTTGGGTGATGGGTTTTCCATGTTGCTTATAGCTGTAATGCATACAATGGCTTATCCATTTGGATATGGTTTGCTTTAAAACAGCCTTTCCCTCTGCCCCTGCCGCAAATGCTACCAGCAGTTCCGATTTTCTTCGAGATTTAGTCCTGTCCAAGTAAAATCTAAGTTGTCTGTGTACATCCAATGAATGCAGAATCCGCTCCCCCTTGTTCTGTGGATTGGGAAAGAAAGTTGGCAAATGAATGGACTGATTAAGAGCCACACTGGATAACATCTTGGGCATGAAGGATGGGTTGGGTCCAGAGTGACACCCTGTCCGCATGAAAGATGATAACTTAAGGGCCTGTAATTCAGAAATCCTTCTAGCTGAAGTGACTGCTAAAAGGAAGGCTGTTTTCCAAGAAATAAATTTTACGTCTGCAGTAGCAGCTGCCTCAAAATGAGGTAGAGTGAGCTTCCCCAGTACAAAGTTAAGGTTCCAGGCAGGGGATGGAGCTCTCCTGGGTGGTCTCAAGTTTTTGGCCCCTCAGAGATACTGCTTTAGCAGAGGATGAGAGAAGAGGGGTGGTTCTGTGTTGTAATGAGCTGAAATGGCTGAGGCAGGGATTTTTACAGAAGAAAAAGACAGGCCCTCGTGCAGCATCTCAGTTAAGTATTGCAAAATCTGAGGTAAATTGGGCACTGCTGTGTTCATCCCTTGAGATTGATTCCAGGCACAGAATCTTTTCCATTTGTCAGCATAAGATTTTCTAGTACTAGGTCTTCTCGCCTCCAAAATGACATCCACCACTTAAACTGGCCAACCAACAAAGCTCTGATCCCTCTTTACTAGGTTATACTAACTGCACTCCACCTCTATTTCAACTTAAACCCATACCTACTTCCTATATTCTTAATTTACTTCAGAAACTCAAACCCTCAACCCCCTCAGCTGACAAATTGCCAGCGGAATATCTCCAGCTAGGTGCTAAAGCTATTGCCTACCCTATCTCTATTCTAATCAACAGAACCATAAAAGAAAGTACTATACCCTCACTCTGGAAAATCTCCCACATCATCCCTCTCTTCAAAGGGGGCGATTCATTTGAGTACTCGAACTACCGCCCTATAGCACTGCTATCTCCTATTGCTAAAATAATGGAGAAATGCATCCACAATAAGCTTTTAAAATCACCTCCTATCTAATAACCTTCTAGCTACTTGCCAACATGGCTTTTGTCCCTACCATAGCACCACAACAGCCTTATTATCCTTCATAGACTCCATTAATATAAACTGGAATAACAATCTTCTTTCATCTGCATTCTTTGTAGACCTGTCAAAAGCCTTTGACATGGTGAATCACCAACTCCTCCTACATTGTTTAAAATCTCTCTCTCAATAATCTTGCTTTAAGCTGGTTTACTTCCTATCTTCAGAATCGGAAACAAGCTGTTTTATGGAACAATCTTTCTGAACTTCTCCCTACCACTTTAGGAGTACCTCAGGGCTCCATCTTACGTCCTCTTTTATTTTCCATCTTTATTAATGACCTGTATCTAGCCACCCCACTAACTACTTGCATTCAATGCGATGACACCACCATCATCTGCTCTGCCACAACCCAAGCTGACCTCCACTCACTTACTCAAAAAACTTTTACCACCATAGAACAATGGTTCTCCAATCACTGCCTTCTCTTAAACCTTAAGAAAACTAAACTTCTCCTCTTCTCACCCACACACCTGTCTTCCCCCTATTAGTTTCACACTTACTTCTAACAATGGCACCCTTATCTCTCCTGACCAAACAACCAAACTTCTAGGAGTTACTATTGACAACCTACTAAAATTTGATTTTCATATCAACTCTATCATAAAAGCAACTAACAAAAAATTAGGTTCTCTCTACAGAATCAAATCTTTCTTAACTCCTGAAGCAAGAACTACCATAGCCAGAACATATCTTATCTCTACTCTACTATATGCATCCCCCATATATACTAATCTTTCTAAACATAACATCAATAGGCTTACAACAGCCTATAACAACATTGCCAAATTTGCCACTGCCTCTCCATATAAAACACATCACTGCCTGAACCTCCTTAACCTAGGGTGGCTGGAGTTACCTCACCTAATTCAATACTATCAGCTTACAACTGCCCATAAAGCCCTTCACCACCCAGAAAAGATAACAATGCTCTCCACCCTGATAAAACCCTATAACAACCTAAAAACCCTACGCTCTTCCACTAAAATACTGATTCAAACCTCTCTATCAAAGAATACAGCAGGTGACTATTTTCCAGCTCGGTTGGTAAAATTTGGAATCAACTTCCTACAGACCTCTTAGCCCAAACTTCTATCACACTATTTAAAACTCAACTGAAACATTTTCTAACCAATCACTGGCTTTGCTCTTGCAATAACCCTAGCTGATCACGTACATCCTACCTTCTCCTGCATCCTTTGCACTGTCTCCCAACTCTATTTCTCCATTTTATTTTTCATCTCTACCTAAGAAATTGACTCTCTCAACTTTAAACTAAAATTTTCTAGTAACTCTATCTTTTGCTTTTAAACTACTTAATTATTTGTGTCTCACATTTTATATACCTGTACTGAAGAAATTTGTTAGTCTCTGTTTTCACCTTTTGAACTTACTGAAAAGATAGCCTAAATGCCTGTTTTAGTTGCGTCTTAAATTCCCTATGTAATTATGAATGCCTGTTTTAGTTGAATCTCAAATTACCTATGTACTTTGACCTGTACTGTAGAAATTTGATAGTCTCTGTATTCACCTTTTTGAACTTACTGAAAGGCCTGTTTTACTTGTGTCTTAATTCCCCATGTAACTTTAAATGCCTGTTTAAGCTGTGTCTTAAATTACCTATGTACTTTGAATGTATTTTTGTTATTATGCATTAGACAGTGGAGCTTTTCTCCTCGGGCCTACACTGAAAATGGACATGTATCCAGTTGACTAGCCCGGTCAACAAATGTAAAATAAATAAATAAAATCACAGGTTTGCTGAGGGATGCTAAGGGGGAATTTAAGTGATTAGCCAAGCTGCAAGATTCAATGTTTGGAGCTGAGGGTGCAGAATTTGGTTGTTCTGCTAAGACAGTAAGGAAGGTGTCTGAGGCAGGTGCCATGGAGAAACTTGTGACAGACTGCAGAGTGGGTACCAGTGTTGGCGAAGCCAGTCTGGAGCAATCAAAATCATTTATGGTTTGTCCTGTTTGACTTTTAGAAAAACTTTGGAGAGCACAGGCAGAGGGGGAAAGGCATAGAAGAAGAACAGAGCCATCCACTTCCCAGCTGAAGAACAGAGCCATCCACTTTCCAGGCTTCTTTGTGAGGAGTTCTTGTGAAAAATTTGTCCAACTGGTAGTTCTGGGATGAGGCAAAAAGATCCATGTCTGGGCTCCCCCATTTGCATGTCAACATGTTGCAAATCTGTGGTTCAAGTTTCCAATCGTGTGGGTCCATGAGATTTCTGCTTAGTTCGTCTGCCAAAATATTTAGCTTTCCTGGCAGGAATTGAGCTTGAAGTTTTACTTAATAGCTCAAGGCCGTGTTCCACAATGCCATGGTTAGTCTGCAGAGGGGGTAGGAAAGTACAGTTTTGTACCTACCATAAATGTAGATGTCCGATAGGTATGCATCTGCAGTCCTTACATATGGGTTGTCCTGCCTCAGGCAGCCCTTCGGTCAGCAGGATTCCAAAGTCTGGGTCCAGCGTCGGCTGATGTCGCCCCTTCCCCGACGTCAGAGCGCCTGGGGTATAAAAGTGTCAGCCGACGCCATCTTCCTCAGTTTTTCTTGCCCCAGATGCCAGGTGCCCTCTAAGGAAGGCTAAATTTGGTAGAAATACAAAATATTGCAAACATGCACAGTAATATAAAACAAATGCACCATAATAGATAACCCCAGCTAGCTATAAGAGGGATAAGTACCCAAGAAGTACCACAGAGGGGAAGGAGGGAGGGTAAACCTGACTGCAGATGCATACCTATTTGACATCTACATTTATGGTAGGTACAAAACTGTACTATGTCCTTCAAGGATGCATTTGCAGTCCTTACATATGAGTAGAATACCATAGCCAAGCTGGGGGTGGTAGGCTCTAAGAAAATGATGGTGTAGCTAAAATGCCCTGCAGGACTGCCGTAGCAAAGCCTGCTCTGGATCTGGAATATAAGGGTAAATTGTAATGCTTGGAAAATGTATGCACGGAGCTCCATGTAGCAGCTTCTAAAATGTCCTTGGTAGCCACCCCTCTTAAGAAGGCTGTGGAGGTGGCTGTAGCTCTGGTGGAATGAGGTCTGATGTTAGCTGGCACAGCTTTTCCATGATAAGAGTAGCAGAATCAAATGCAATTTCCTATCCATTTTGAAATAGTCTGTTTGGAAATTGCTTTTCCCTGAATGCCTGCAGCATATGCTACCAACAGCTGGTCAGTTTTTCTGAAAGTCTTAGTTCTGTCCAAGTAGTAGGGTAACAGTCTGTGAATGCCCAGGGTATGCAGAAGTTTCTCTCCCTTGTTTTGTGGGTATGGAAAGAAGGTAGGCAGGTGAATAGCTTGGTTCAATGAGACCCTGGATACCATCTTTGGCATGAATGAAGGATTGGTTCTCAAGGAGACTGTCCTGATGAAAAATAAGAAATGGTTGTACTACCATGAGTGCCTGCAATTCAGATACTCTTCTTGCTGAGGTTATGGCCAGAAGGAAGGCAGTCTTCCAAGACAGGAACTGTAACTCTGAAGATGCTGCTGGTTCAAAGGGATGTAAAGTTAACTTTTCCAACATGAAGTTAAGGTCCCATGTAGGCACTGGTGGTTGTCTTGGAGGATTGATGTTTTTAATTCCTCTTAGAAACTGCCTTAGGAGAGGATGAGAAAAGACAGGTGGATCAGTATTGTATCTTGCTGAAATTGCTGAAGCATGAATTTTTATGGAAGAGTAAGAAAGGCCATTATGGAGCATGTCTGCCAAGTATTCCAGGATATGTGCCATGCTCATCACTGTGGCATCTAGGCCCTTTGCAGTGCTCCAAGTGTGGAATCTTTTCCATTTTGCTGAATATGTCTTTCTCGTGGAAGGTCTGCGAGCTTCCATGATGATATCCCTTCACTCTCTTGGATAGCTTTTCCTGGTGAGGAGTCAAGGTATTCTCCAGGTTGTCAGCTGCAGGGTTTTCAGGCTGGAGTGCAGAGTTTTGTAATTGTGCTGTGTCAGAAGGAGTGTCCATAGTGGTAGAGGCCATGGTTTAGTGTGTGACAGGCTCCGTAACAGTGGGTACCAGTGCTGCCTTGGCCAGTCCGGGGCTATTAGAATCACTTTTGGCTGCTCTGTCTTGATTTTCAGTAAGACCTTGGTCATTAGTGGGAGTGGTGGAAATGCATACACTGTTAGAGTATTCCAACTGAAAGAGAGGGTGTCCACATTCCATGCTTGTGGGTGGTATGTCCTTGTGCAGAATTTCTTCAGCTGATGATTGCGGTGGGAGGCAAAAAGATCTATGTCCGGCCTCCCCCATGATTGTGTTATCTGAAGGAAGATGTCTGGGTGCAGCATCCATTCGTGTGGGTCCATGGTATTTCTGCTTAGGCTGTCCGCCAGTATATTGTCTTTTCCTGGCACAAACTGGGATTGCAGCTCTATATTGAGTTTTAGGGAAAGTTCCCAAAGATTCATTGCTAGTTTGCAAAGAGGGTAGGAATGGGTACCTCCTTGCTTGTTTATGTACCACATAACTGTGGTATTGTCTGTCCTTATTAGCAGGTGGCCTTGATGTAGAAGGAGCTTGAAGGCCTCGATTGCATGAATCACTGCCAGCATTTCCTTCTGGTTTATGTGCATGCACAATTCTTTGAGACCACAGACCTTGGATGCATCTGTCCTCCATATGTGCTCCCCATCCATGGTCTGAAGCGTCCGAGGTAATGGTTTGGCTGGTTACTGGTTTCCTGAAAGGCAGGCCCCTGTTTGACTGGCTTGCTTGGGCCCACCACAGGAATTCCTTTTGAAGGCATGGAATGAGTGGTATCAAAGCTTCTAGGCTGTGATTGTGCTGAGACCATAAACTCTTTAGGTACCATTGTAGTTTACTCATATGCAGCCTTGCTTGTGGAATCAGAAGAATGCACAATGCCATGTAACCCAGGGCCTGCAGGATTTTCCTTGCAGTCATCTGAGTTTGTTTTGTTAGATTTTTGAAGTAATCCGGTAGTTGTCCGTTTTTCTTCTGTGAGAAAAGCCATTTGGGTGGTTGTATCTAGTTCCGCACCCAGAAAAGTTATTCTTTGGGATGGCACAAGTCTTGACTTGTGAATGTTGACTGTGTATCCCAAGGCCTGCAGTAGGCGGATGGCATAATTCAAATGTTTTTCCAAAGTTTGTTGGCTGTCCGCTTGTATAAGGCAGTCGTCCAGATATGGGTATATTTGAATCCCCTGAAGTCTGCAGTGTGCAATTACTGATGCCAGGCATTTCGTGAACACTCTGGGCGCAGTAGATAAGCCAAAGGGCAATGCTGAGAATTGATAATGCTCTGAACCTGCAAGAAATCTGAGGTGTCTTCTGCAACTTTGTCTGATAGGGACATGCAGGTTTATGCCTCCTTGAGGTCTAGAGTTACCAGCCAAGACCCCTTGCCCAGCATGGGAAAGAGTTGCTGTAGGGTCAGCATTTTGAATTTTGGCACAATGAGATAAGTATTCAGTGCGGACAAATCGAGAACAGGCCTCCATTGTTTTTCTTTTCTTGGGACAAGGAATAGTCTGGAATAAAATCCTTGGCCTTGTTCTGCGAGAGGAACCTTTTCTATAGCTTTCATTTGCAATAGGTTGGCAATTTGTTTTAAAGCCTCTGCCCTCTGATTTGGTGGCAGGTTTGGCATTCCCTTTCTTTCTGCTAATGTATGGAAATGGAACCTGTATCCTTTGTCTATTATTTGCAGTGTCCATTTGTCCCTTGTAATACTGTGCCAATTTTTTGAGAATAAAGACAACTTTCCGCCCAAAGGTGCTTCTAAATGAGCCCTGATCGGTGGGGTCAAGGTGAAGTCATTGAGTCTGTCCTTGTGCAGCAGTTGTTGGACCTGCACTACCTCTCTGGTTAGGAGGCTGCCATTGACGTCCTCTGTAGGAGCCTCTAGCTTGCCCTCTACCTCTGGCAAGTCTGTTCTTGCCTCTTTGAAATCTCTCTTCTGGAAAGGACCAATTCTTAGAAGGCCAATTTCTGCTGAATCTTGGTGGTTGTACCTGGAGGAAATCTTTGACTGTTTGTACAGATTTTGCCTTTTCCTCAAATTTCTTTAAGACCTCTTGAGCAGTGGAGCCAAACAACTTTTGCTTTTCCAGTTGGGCATCCAGAAGCTTAGCCTTAACATGATCTGGCAGAGCTTGTTCCTTCAGCCAGGCATGTCTACGTATGACTGCACCTGTCATTGTTGACCTACATGAAGCTTCCAATGCATCATAACCACACTGCAAGAAATGGTTGCTAACCTGTTGTGAGTTATGTACCAGATCCTGAAGTGACTTACGATCTAGGGGTTCAGGCGAAGAGTTTTTTTCTGCAATTCATCTAACAAATACTCTTGGTACTGTATCATATGAAATTGACAATTTAAAGCCCTCATAGACAGAGTGGAAGAAGTGTACACTTTTTTACCCCATCTCTCTAAAGCCCTGGACTCCCTTTCAGAGGGGAGTGGATTTTTAGAATTGGCAGTTGCAACCCCTTTAGGACCCTGGGAAATAGTTTCTGGGTCAGCAGAGTGGGCCTTGTAAAGGAAATGATGTGAGTCCGGGACCCTGTAGTACCTATCGGGTTTAACAGGAGCCGGAGGAAGGGTGTCAGGGGTAGTGCTAGACTCAGAATACACATCATCAATGACACTTTAAACAGGAGGAATAGCCAAGGGTCTATGCTGAGGTAAATGAAGAAAAGTCCTTAATCTCTTCCTGGAATCGGAGAATTCCTGGCCCTGCCATTGGAAATGCTCTCTCATGGAGTGAAGGGTCTCCCCAAAGGACAGCTCTTCAGGAGGGGAAGCAGAGGGAATAGATTCCTCTGCATCAGAATCCTCGTAGGCTGTGAAGGCCTCCTCCTGGTAGTGTGATAGAGCAGAGCCATCAGAGGACTGAGGTTCAGCAGACTCAACCCTGGGCCTTTTGTCTAGTGGGGGTTGAGAGCCCCTGTCCGGATGAGGCTGAGAGCCCCTAATTAAGGAAATAAAGTCTTCAGCCAAACTTAGTGTCTGAGAACCTGTAGTGGATCCCTGAGAAATAGACCTGGGAGGCAGAGTTTTTTGTTGCTTAGCAGCTTTAGCCCTAGTGAAAGCTTTTATGGACATGGATGCAGGGGGCCTGGCTGCCCCACGTGCTAGAGTAGTTTTGTCTAGGGGAATGGTGTCAGTAGGTTCCTGAACACAGATTTCCGAGGGTAATTCTATAACCGACTCAAAGGCCTCCGGGACCGAGGCTGTCGGTTCAGCGGTTTCTACGGACGGAAGTAACAAGGACTCTGTTTCAGCCGAGACCGAGACACTCGCGGCAGGCCTAGGAGCGGTTTCAGCCGAAACCACGGTCCGTGTGTGTCGGTCCTTGTCCTTCCATTTTTTGGTTAAATGAGAAGTCGGAGTCTCCGACGGCATTTTATAAGAGAAACTAGCCCCAAAAAATTCCTCTGCAAACTCCGACCAACGCCTAAGAGTGCATCGATTAAAGGAGGCACAGGCAGTACAGGCTGAGACGTCGTGGTCTGGGCCTAGGCAGGGGAGGCAGTAGGAATGGAAATCCTTATGAGGTATTTGTTTCCCACAAGACAAGCAATTATTAACTTTAAGCGTTTGATCTGACATCGGCTAAGGCAAGAAAGAGTCCCCAATGGGGTACTAAGCTTTTTTAAGTCTTCGGTAGCTGAAGTTACAGGAGCTGGCTGA
This sequence comes from Protopterus annectens, assembly GCF_019279795.1. NCBI lineage: Eukaryota > Metazoa > Chordata > Ceratodontiformes > Protopteridae > Protopterus > Protopterus annectens. The sequence continues at coordinate 793,447,139 of NC_056747.1, forward strand.
CCGGCACTTGCGAACTGCTTCTGCTTCGGGCACCACGCGGCAAGAAAGACTGAGGAAGATGGCGTCGGCTGATGCTTTTATACCCCAGGCGCTCTGACGTCGGGGAAGGGGCGACATCAGCCGACGCCGGACCCAGATTTTGGAATCCGGCCGACTGAAGGACTGCCTGAGGCAGGACAACCCATATGTAAGGACTGCAGATGCATCCTTGAAGGACATTGTGTACCCCCTGCTTGTTTATGTACCACATAACTGTGGTGTTGTCCGTCTTTCCCATTAGTTGTCCTGGATGAAGGTACTCCTTGAAGGCTGTCACTGCATTCTGTACAGCTAGCATTTCTTTTTGATTGATATGAAAATGCATTTGATTTGGGCTCCATTTGACCTGAATGCACTTCCCTGCCAGATGAGCCCCCCATGCATAGTTTGATGCATCTGTAGTTAGGGTTTGGGCGGCAGGGGGTGGTGTGAATGGCAGCCCTCTTGTTTTAGTGGCAGACCTCTGCCCACCAAAGAAACTCTAGGTGTAGGAAAGGTATGATAGGAATCATTGCTTCTAGATCCTGTGAATGTTGACACCATAGGCTTTTGAGATACCACTGCAGTTTCTTCATATGCAGCCTTGCATATGGATTTAGAAGAATGCAGGAGGCCATGAACCCAAAGGCTTGCAGTATTTGCCTTGCAGATAACTGGGTTTTTGTGGCCTCTTGTTTCAAGTAGGTTGTCAAATGAATCCTTTTCTTTGACGCGAGGAAAGCCATCTGGAAAGTTGTATTCAAGCCTGCTCCCAGGAATATAATCTGTAGACAGGGTACCAGTTGTGATTCATTTTCGTTTATGGTGTACCCCAGACAAGTCAGTACCCTTTGAACAAAGGCCAGATGATTCAAAAGTATGTCCTGGCTTTCTGCCTGAATTAGACAATCATCCAGGTATGGGTATATTTGAATATTTCTTTGCCTGCAAAATGCAATGACTGGAGCTAGGCACTTTGTGAATACCCTGGGTGCAGTAAATAAGCCAAAGGGCAGGGCAGAGAACGGATATAGTGCATGTAGCCTGCTATGAAGCGTAGGTATTTTCTGCAAGATTCCCTGATAGGGATGTGCAGGAATGACTCTTAAGTCTAGTGTTGCCAACCATGCATCTCTGCCTAGCATAGGAAACAGCTGGTGAAGAGTCAGCATCTTGAATTTTGGAATAACCAGAAAGGTATTTAGAGTAGAAAGGTCCAGGATAGGACGCCATGTACTGCCTTTTCTGGGTACCAGAAAAAGTCTCAAATACAAACCTTGTCCCTTTTCTTTTTCTGGCACCAACTGAATAGCCCCCATGCTTGAGAGGGTACTTGATTTTGGGCCTCCGCCCACTGATTTGGGGGTAGATCTGGCCACCCACTTGGTGTTGGTAAAGTGTGGAAGTGAAATCTGTACCCTTGGGACACTATTTAAAACCCATTTGTCCTGGGTAATGAGTTCCCAGTTTTTGGCCTGCAGACTGATCTTTAGGCCTAAAGGAGCATTCAGTTGGGAAGTGCTTGGAAGTTTTAAAAGTCATTGAGAGTTTTCCACAGGGGAGTCTTACTACTCCATGATTTGGGTGCATAAACCCCCCAGTGCTTAGTCGCGTGTCCCCTGGGACTGAAACCTGGGGTTTTTGATGTGTCTGGGTTTGGCTTGAGAAGACCTGGAAGAGGCTAGAAAGGACCAATTCTTAAAGGGCCAGTGCCTGCTAAATCTAGGAGGCTGAACCTGTAAGAAATCTTTAACAGTTTGCATAGATTTAGCTTTATCTTCCACCTTTTTAAGAACTTCCTCAGCCTTGTTGTCAAAAAGGCGGTCTTGATTTAAGGGAGCATCCAACAATTTAGCTTTAACATTAACAAGCAAAGATTGCTCCTTAAGCCAAGCATGCCTTCTGAGCACAGACCAAGTAACAGCAGCCATGCAAGAGGCCTCTAATGAATCAAAACTACATTGCAAAGTATGTTTTCCAACCTGTTCAGCAGAATCCATTAAATCCTGTAATTCTTTATTTTCCGTACAGTCAGGAAACAAAATAATTTTCTGTTTAAGCAATCCACTAGCATGTTGCTGATAATACTTTAACATATGAAACTGCCAGTTTAAAGCCCTAATGGCCAAGGTTGCAGAAGTGTAAACCTTCTTACCCCATCTATCCAGTGCCCTGGAGTCTCTATCAGAAGGGGTAGGATTTTTAGCAGCAGAAGCCATTATGCCCTTGGGTCCCTGTGAAATAGTCTCTGAATCCGCAATAGGATTTTTAAAAAGGAATTTGTGTGAATCAGGAACCCTGTAAAATCAGTCAGGTTTTCTGGGAGCAGGAGGTAAGGAATCAGGGGCCTATCTACTTTCCGAAAAAGCATCATCAACAATGTCTAGTACAGGAGGGATAGCTAAAGGTCTGTGTTGAGGGAGGAGTAAGAATTCCCCAAGCCTCTTTTTGGAGTCAGAGTAATCCTGGCTTTCCCAGCGGAAATACTCCCCAAGAGTGTGCAAGGTTTCACCAAAAGAAAAATCCTCTGGAGGGGAAGTAGAGGGAATAGAATCCTCTGCATCAGAATACTCATAGGTAGACATGGGCAAATCCTGGTAATCGGAAGAAACAGAAATATCACATTCCTGATCAGAAGAATCAGAAGGAAAATCAGTTCTAGGTCTCTTAAAGGGGGAAGGCTGGCTTCCCCCAATTAAGATAAGGTCTTTAGCCATTCCAAGGTTTTTTATTTTTTGGCATATGGGCCTGAGCATCAGGTCTGGACATCTGTTTCCTAGGAGTGGGTCGAGATTTAGGCCTGGAGGAAGAAGATGGTGTTGGTTTAAAATGCAAGTCTGTAGGCCTGAATACACCCTCAGAAGCCGGTGACTGCACAGAGGCTCCGGAACCACCCAAGGTAGAAACATCAGCAGGTTCCATAGTCTAAGCAGCATCTTGCAGCATACTGGACTCCAAATGGACTCCAAATGGGTCTCAGTAGAGGCCTGCAAACCTGAAGTAGCAGGTATCCGGGGCTGCGAATGCACCTCACTGAGTACTGGCAGACTGGCGACTAGCTTAACGGAAGTGTCGTCAGCAGTTTTGGACCTATGCGGCCTGCCTCTGTCTTTATCCTTAGTTTTTTCGGAATATCGGTTGTCGGATGGCTTACCGAAGCCATTTCTGGATAGTTATACAGAGTACCAAAATAATTTGCTGCAAATATAGACAAATAGTTTGGGGGTTGAACAAGGCACAAAACCGATAGCGAGGAACATCGTGGTCTGGGCCTAAGCAAGGAATGCAGTACGAATGAAAATCTTTATAAAGGTATTTGCTTTCCACAGGTAATACAATTGTTAACTTTTACTGATATCAGTTAAGAGCAAGAAAAAGGATCCCCAACAGGGTACTTATCTTTTCTGAAGACTTCGGTTCTGAAACTCGAAAACGAAAATTTCAGGAGTCTGCCGACCTGCACTTGCGAACTGCTTCTGCTTCAGGCACCACGCGGCAAGAAAGACTGATGTAATGGTGTCGGCTGCATGTTTTATACCCCCTGACGACGTCATGGAAGAAGAGAGAGCATCCGATGCAGGAATCCAAGACTCTGGTATTCAGGCTGGCTGAGGGCTACCTGCAGGCAGATAACCCAAACATGATGACTACAACAGTGAAACACGAAGAACATCCACAAACAGAATGGAAAAAGGATACTAAACTGAAAAATCTTCGATTGAGTTACATGAAGCATGTCTTGAATGAAACTGCAGCAAACAAGATCTGGGGGTTGTGGGTAGCAAGGGATCTTGGGAAGGGGAGGAGCTTGAACAAAGCACGTCTTGAATGGAACTGCAGCAAATGATCTGGGGGTTGTGGGTAGCAAGGGATCTTGGGAAGGGGAGGAGCTTGAGCTCAGGAGTGGTCTTAGTTGTCAGCTCTGATCCGATGTCTGACCCTACCACCCATCCGTGATCAATAAAGACAATGACAGCATCAGATTTCTCATTTAAAAATCTCTTGGCAGTTCCTTTTCAGTTTACTCTGTCCACTGCAAGCTTTCCCAACTTTTAGCTTATTCCTAAAGTTTTACCACCAGAAAAAGGGTATAGCCATTGACAGACAATGGAAAGAAAGTGTACACTTCTGCCACTCTGGCCTTCAGAAAATACATTTGTGTCCACTTACCATAAATGTAGATGTTAGAGTGTATACACTGTTGCAGCCATCACTTGTGGGTCACCCTGCTATGTAGCCCTCAGCCAGCCCGAATACCAGAGTAAAGAGTATCCCTCCTGCTTCTGCTACAGGTTGCACGAGACTGTCGTCAGGGCTAGAGGTAGGTGCCGCAGACTCCATTACATCAGTTTTTCTTGCCCCCAACCTACAGGAGCCCTGCCCAGAAGGCCTGAGGAAGGCCAACCTGGGGTAAGCTATTAGATATGATCAGATATGAAGGAGAGAGGGAAACAGGATTGCAACTGTGAATACACTTGAACATAGTACAGCTGTGTACACTTACCATAAATGTAGATGTTCATGTTTCACTGTTGCAGTCATCACTTGTGGGAAGATTCCCAAAGCTGAAATTAGGGTGGAAGAAGGAAGGAAAGGAGTGTTGGAAAAGGCTTCCATTACTCTAAGTGGAAGCCACTACGCCCTGCAGGACTGCAGAAGCAAAGCCCGCCCAGGATTAGGAGCCAATGGCAGCTGGTTGTGCTTTCTGAAGGTGTGAACAGATGTCCAAGTGGCAGCTTCTAGACTATCCTTGGTACAGACGCCTCTGAAGAAGGCAGTGGAGGTTGATGCTGCCCTAGTGGAATGGCTTCTAACAGGGTTGGGAGGTATTTTCCCATGGGAGTAGCAGAAATGGATGCAGTAAGACATCCATTTAGAAATGGTCTGCTTAGATATAGGTTTTCCCTCTGTCCATGGGGCAAAGCTGACCAGCAGCTGGTCAGTCTTCCTGAAGGACTTGGTTCTATCCAGATCTTATCTAAGCTAATCTGTGCACATATTATGTATGCAGCACCCTTCCCCCCTACTTTGTGGGTTTGGAAAGAAAATAGGGACATGGATGACCTGATTAAGGGTTATGTCAGATACCACGTTAGGCATGAATGAGGGGTTGGTTCTAAGAGACACACCGTCTGCATGGAAGATAAGGAAAGGTTCAATAGCCATGAGGGCCTGCAGCTCTGAAACCCTCGTGGCTGAGGTTAAGACCAGCAGAAAGGCAGTCTTCCAAGAGAGGTGCTTCATTTCTGCTGACGCAGCTGGTTCAAAAGGAGGCAAGGTCAATTTCTCCAGTACATAGATCAGGTCCCACGCAAGAGTGGGTGTTCTAGGTGGTCTGATGTGAGACACCCCTCTAAAGAATTGTTTTAATAGGGGGTGGGAGAACATAGGCTGTTCTGAAGGAGAATGAGCAGAGATAGCCAAGGCATGAATTTTAATTGGAGAGTATGATAATCCTTTTTGCACAACCTCCGCCAGGTAATCTAAAACTAAGGTGAGTGTGGCATGCGAGGTGCTTGTACCCTTAGCTTGGCACCATGCAGTACATTTTTTCCGTTTTGAGGAAGAGGATCTCCAGGTGCTGGCCTCATTAACAAAATCCAGAACATGCTTGCTCAAAGGTGGCCTGATATTCGCCTCTGTGGTATAAGGCAAGTAGACAGGCTGAGTGTCTGAAGATTTGGATGCAGTACTGACCCTTTTTCTTGGGTTAGCAGTTCTTCTGCGAGAGGCAGGCTCATGGGGTAGCTCCTTGGTCAAGCTGAGGAGCAAGGGGTACCAGTGCTGCCTGGGCCAGGTCAGGGCAATGAGAATAGCTCTTGGCCCTTCCTCCCTGACCTTTAGAACTACCCTGGGAATCATTGGCAAGGGATGGAAATAGAAGTTATGTCCTTACCATAACGTTCCATGTGGAGTGTTCATCTCGCCTTTGTTCTTACACATGGGTTCGGAGCAGATCCTCGGCTCCGTGCCGGCCTCTTGCAAGCTCTGCATCGAGAAGAAGCTCGAGAATCTAATACCCACAATCCCCCTCTGCCTTTACCTCAGATCTAGTTTGCAAGCAAACCAATCTACATAATAGCCCATTCATGCCATACACCTATACATATATAAACAGACACATATAAAGTATATGTGTATACCAACTATGTACACAGAATAATGACAGTAGCAAAAAATGCTTCTGGCCAGGCATCAAAGAACGTTCTTCCTAAGGGTGGGAGGGTGGGACTGTAAGAACAAAGGAGAGATGAACACTCCACATGGAACGTTATGGTAAGGACATAACTTCTATATGTGATAGTGTTCAATCTCGCCGTTTGTTCTTACACATGGGTAGCGTCCTAGCTCCTTGATCCTGAGGAACTCACGGGAGGACGTTCTTGAGCACAGTGGAACCAAAGGTTGCCCTGTCCCTAGAAACCTTGTCTACTTTATAATGAGAAATAAATGTATGTGGGTTAGACCAGGTAGCAGCCGCACAAATAGCATCCAGAGGTAGGCGAGCTGCATGAGCCAAAGACGTAGATATTGATCTTGTGGAATGTCCTTTGGGTTTGTGTAAAGGGGTTGATTTGCAGAATCGTAGACATAGATTATACAATCCGTTAACCACTTAGAAAGAGTTCTTTTGGTAACTGCAAGTCCTTTCCTGCTATCAGCAAAAGCCACAAAGAGTTGATCTGTTTTCCTGTGATCTTTTGTTCTATCCAAATAAAACCTTAGCTGTCTGTGAACATCCAATTTGTGTAACATATACTCCATTTTGTTGGAGTGGTTTTTGAAGAAAGTGGGTAATTCAATGGACTGATTAATATTGTTAATAGAACACACTTTAGGGAGGAAGGATGAATTGGTTCAAGAGAAACTCTGTCAGAGTGAAAGATCAAATAAGGGTGCTTGATGGAGAGAGCCTGAAGTTCAGACACTGCCTAGCAGAAGTAATGGCTACCAGAAAGAGAGTTTTCCAGGACAAAAATTTTAATGGGCAAGAAGAGGCAGGTTCAAAGGGGCAACATTAATTTAGATAACAACAAGTTTAGACTCCAAGGTGACGTAGGAGATCTGACCGGTGGTCTAATATGAAAAACTCCTTTAAAAAGGCTTTACAAAGTCTGTGAGCCATGATAGGAGCTCCACATTCTTCCACATGGAAATTGAAATGGCAGCCAATTGAACTCTTAGAGTAGCAGGAGAAGCACCCTGATGAAATAAGTCTGTTAAGAACTCTAATATCTTATTCAAAGGAGCTATAAAGGGATCAACGTGGTGTGTATTCGCCCAGAATACAAACCGTTTCCATTTGCTAGTATATGTTTTAGTAGTGGAAGCTTTATGAAGCCACTAATATATCCTGGACTGCTGGTGACAAGAGATCAGACCTGGCTAAGTTAGAATTGGAGCAGCCAAGCTGCTAGATGGAGTGACAGGAGCGGGATGGGGAACCCCTGACGAGTGAGTCAATAGATCTGGCTCTGCGTCCAGACCCCAGGGTCCCCAAGTGCAGTGAATTTTCAGGAAGGAAACCAAATTTGACGAGGCCAGAATGGAGCAATGAGGATTATCGTCCTGTGAAGGTTCCTGGCTTTCTGGAGAAATTTGATATCAGAGGAAATGGGGAAATGCGATAGGAGTCCCGGGGCCAATCAGAAACCAGTGCGCCCCTGGGGACTTCCCTGGAGGGGTAATAGGGCAAAGTAGCTCCTGCATTTGGCATTCATTGGAGACGCAAACAGGTCGCAGGAAGGCTGGCCCCACGTGCGAAAAATCCTTTTCGCCACTGACTGTTTTAGAGACCACTCGTGCGGTAACAGAATTGCTCTGCTCAGCCTGTCGGCTATGACGTTGGATGACCCCGGGATGTGCGTTGCTATTAGAAAGCGACCCGTGGACTCCGCCCACTGCCAAATTCTCATGGCCTCTCTGCATAGTTGATAGGACTTGGTTCCCCCTTGTTTATGTACCAGACTACCGACATGTTGTCCGTCTGAACTGCAATAGTCCCTAGAGGAAGAAGGGGAGCAAAGTGTTGCAACGCTAGAAACACTGCCCTCAACTCTAGAACATTGATGTGCAGATTGTACTCCAAATTGGTCCATTCGCCTTGGACTGTCTGTCCCTGAAAGATGCCCCCCCCACCCTATCAGGGAAGCGTCCGTGGTCACCGTAACTGTGGGTGGGTAGCACAAACGGCCTCCTGGGAAAGGTTGCACGCTTGGAGCCACCAGTTTAGATCTGTTTTGCAAGTCTTTGTTATGAGAATCTCGTGTGTTAGAGGTAGTTGTTGAAATGACCATTGAGCAAACAGTAGCCATTGTAGAACTCTCATGTGCAGCCTTCCCAGGGAATTGCAATAAGGGAGGCTGACATGAGGCCCAACACCTTCAGTACTAGTTTTGCAGGAGATTTCCTTGACAAGAGTAGAAGACGATGTGAGTCTGCAGTGATAATATCCTTTCTGGGGGAAGCCTCAGAATTAATTGACGTGTGTTTAACTCTGCTCCTATGAACAAGATATTTTGTGATGACTGAAGTAAGGATTTTCGAAATTTACGGAGATCCCTAGGTGAACACACAGTTGAAGAACATAGTCTCTGGCCTGCAGTAGTTGACGCTTGGTGGTGGCGAAAGGAGCCAGTCGTCCAGATACGGAAACACCTGGAATCCCTGGCGCCTCAAGTGAGACGCTACCACTGCCATGCATTTGGTGAAGACCCTGGGGGCTGAGGTCAGACCAAAGGGCAGGGCTCAAATTGAAAGTGACTGGCTCCCAGCCGAAGCGCAAATGATCTCTGGATGCCCTGGCCATTTTGATGTGGTAGTATGCATCCTCTAGATCTATTGAGCACATCCACTTGTCCTTCTGTAAGAATGGAAGGATCGATTGAAGCGTGACCATTCGAAACGTATCTTTCTTGACGAAAGTATTGAGGTAGCTTAGGTCTAGAATGGGCCTCCAGTCCCCTGTTTTCTTTGGAACTAAAAAGAACCTTGAGTAAGTCCCGAATCCTTGCTGGTCCGCTGGGACTGGCTGGATGACTCTTTTTTCTAGCAACTTTGAAATTTCTAAAGCTGCTGGCTCTCGCAGATGGGGCGGTACATCTGGGAGTCTTTTCCTTGGAATGGGATAGGATAGGAAGGGTATGGAGTAACCTCTGGTGACTACGCTTTTTACCCACTTGTCTGTAGTTATATCTTGCCAGGCCTGAGGGTATAAAGCTAAGCGACCCCCGACTGCCTCCAGAGCAGGACAGTCGGGCCTCCTCTCAGGAGTGCTGGAAAGGTTTACCAGGGAGTGTTTCCCTGTCACCTTGATGTTGCGGACCCCCTCTGCCACCAGGGCGGCGTCTTCCACCTCTGCCCCCTCCTCTGCCTCTAGAGGGGGCATCACCCTGTGTGCCCGAGAAAGACCCTTGGGGTTTTCGAAACCACATTTTCCCACCGCTGCCCTTTGGGGTACGGTCTGGTTGGGGTGGAAAAACGGACTCCGACAGCAGACAGAGTCTTTCCCTGTTGTTCACACCGGGTAAGGGTCTCCTTTACCTTGGGGCCAAAAAGAGTGGCACCGTCAAATGGGGCGTTGTAAAGGAAGACTTGAAGGCTTCCGCAAGGAGCATAGGCGCATCCAGGATTGTCTACGAAGAGCAATCGCTGAAGCTGCTGCCCTACTCGAACCTTCGCTGCGTGAAATCAGCCTCATGGACGAGTTAACAATCGATGTTAGGGTATTAAGTTGCGCTGTCACTTTCTCTGAGACAGCTGCATCTGTAGCACCCTGGAGGGTATCTCCCAACTCTTTGACTAGAATCCTCTGCAGACGTGTAAAATGGGACAAATAGTTCAGGGACCGCATGGAAAAAGCCGCTGAACTAAAAATGCGCTTCCCATATCTATCCATCGTCCTAGAATCTTTATTAGGCGGATGGACGGACGAAGAAGACTCCGACATCTCCTTTTCGTGGCTGCAGCCACCACCATAGCGTCTACTGGAACTCCTTTGTAAGGTAGGACTTATCCTGAGGTGCTGTGATGTACTTGTTCGGTTTTCTTGGAACAGGTTCCACTGTGTCAGGAGTCTCCACGCCTTCGAGCAATAAGTTCCATTAGTTCGAAGGGCGGAGTGACCCAGGAGGAGGAAGGGCGAGCACCAAATGCCTTCAGCAGAACTGACTCATCCTCAGAAGGGGGAAGGGACTGCCAGTCACCTCTCTGTTTCAGGATCTCCAAAATGTCTGAAAAGAGACATCTTCTGAAGGTGACTTAGGGGACCCTCTGACTCATCTAAGTCAGTATCAGATGTCAAGGATTCCTGTGGAGAATCCAAGTGTCTCCTCTACACAGTCTCTTCCTAGGGACTTCCTCGTGGAGCATCCGAAGAAGCCTCGAGGAAGAGGGGCACCCTCCAGGGGTGGCTGAGGCACTGGTGCCCGACGCTTGGATGTGGCCGTGGGTGCAGATGAAGACAAAGGCCCTTTATGGGGAGGAGAAACTGCTTCCACTGATGTGGTTGTCTGGGTAGACAACACCTTCCTCATCAGGTCGAACGCTCCGGTCCCGATCGAAGAGTCTCCCGGTTCAAGAAATGGGAAGAATCCCGACACGGGCACGAAGGCATCGACCCGAGGACGGAGCCGAATCGATCCGTGCGAGGCCCGAGGGAGAGTCGGAACAGACACGCCGGTTCGACTCGCCCCGGAACCAAGAACAGACCGTCGGCTCCGAGACTCCGGTACCGGGTCCGACGGAGTCGAGGTGAGGGGAACAGACAGAGAAAAGGACGGTTCTGGACCCGAGGGCTCCACAAATCAGCAGATCAGCCTCTTCCGGCTCCAAAGACTGAATCGGTCTCGGAGGAGGAATGGATGGAGATACAGGAAGGCCTTCAAGTTTCGACACCAACTGGGTGGAAACCGAAATAAGTTTAGAGAGGGCCGAATGCTCCAACAACTTCTGCACCACGCGATCCACATCGACATCCGAAAGTTTGGAGGAAGAACGGGTCGAAGGAACCGAAGACGGAGCCGACCTCAATATGGCCGAAGGAGGGAGCTCCATCACCGGTTCCAAGACTCGAGGCTCAGGAACCGACACCAGTTGAACACTCGCCCAAGTCTGTGGAACCGGTGATCTAACCTTTGAAGAAGAGCTCGGAGCCGATGACTTGGCTCCGCCTTCGATTCCTTAGAGGACTTGATGCCTGGTCAGAAGCATCCAAAGCCTCTTGGAAAGCCAGTTTCAATAGACCTCTGTCCATCAGTTTCCTGCGCCTATCTGTCATGACCCTCCCACTAAAAGAGTGACAGATGGAGCAATCCTTTTGTAAGTGGAGAGGGCCAAGGCAGTAGACGAGGAACTATGGTTGTCAGTGACCGACATTTTTTGGCCACACTGACAACGCTTGAAACCAGACTTTGCCTTCTCAGACATTGTAGAATAATATACAACTCCAGAAAAACACAGTCAAATCCGAGAAAAATTAGTCACAATCAGGTAAATGTCAAATCCGGTAGAAATTTGTCTCAATATGGAAAGATGTGAAGGGTGTAGGCCCCGATACAAAAATACCGAAAAATAAGGTTAACGGTACCAAAGAATACGGAACCACAACACAATCACACTAGTTAATACTGATAATATCAACTAGAATAGAATTCTTAATAAAATACAACAAAAAAAGTTATATCTTAGCTTAGAAACTCTCGAGCTAGCTCCCAACGATGCGTATGCAGCAGCGGCAAACTAGATCTGAGGTAAAGGCAGAGGGGGATTGTGGGTATTAGATTGTCTCGAGCTTCTTCTTGATGCAGAGCTTGCAAGAGGCCGGCACGGAGCCGAGGATCGGCTCCGAACCCATGTGTAAGAACAAACGGCGAGATTGAACACTATCACATTGCGTATACAAACATGTTGCCCGAGTGGAAGACAGCATCCACCTTCCAAGCTCCTGGGTGGAACTCCCTGGTCCAGAAACTTTTAGTTATGTACTTACCATAACTTTAGATGTTTGGGATCCATCTCGCCTACATTCAATACTGATGGGCTCGGAGCCGATGCCTCGGCTCCGACTCTGCACGCTATGCTATAGAGCGAGGCCTCTTATTGGCTGAGCTATTTCTTATCCCAGGATGCACCACCACTAATCCCCCAGATCTTGTTTGTCCGCATTCATGCACACATGCACAACTTGTTTATATAACATTGTCAGATGTTTCAAGATGAAACAACAGGATTCGGACCTTCTGATATCCTCTGATCTCCAAGGAAGGGGGAAAGAGGGTGGGTTATTAGAATGTAGATGGATCCCAAACATCTAAAGTTATGGTAAGTATATAACTAAAAGATGTTATGTGATCCTATCTCGCCTACATTCAATACTGTTGGGACAGCGTCCCTAGCACCTAAATCCTGGGTGGCTCATTGGAAAACACTCCTGAGCACTGTGGAGCCAAATGAAGCTCGTCCTCTAGATGCCACATCCAATTTGTAGTGGGAAATGAAAGTGTGCGGGGAAGACCACGTAGCCGCAGCACAAATGTCACTAATGGCAAGCTTAGAATGAAATGCTATCGAAGTAGCCATAGCTCTTGTAGAATGAGCTTTGACAGAGGTGGTAAGCTCTTTATTAGAATAAGAATAAGCTTGAGTAATACAGTCCCTGATCCATTTGGCAATAGTGACCTTTGTGACGGCTTTGCCCAATTTATTGTCCACAAAGGATGCAAACAACTGATCTGTTTTCCTTGTTTGTTTGGTCCTATCTAAATAAAAACGCAACTGCCTGTGGACATCTAATGTGTGAAATACGAATTCCGCTTTGTTAGAATACTTCGGAAAGAAGACTGGAAGTTCTAATGACTGTTGTAGGCAGAAACTGGAACAAACTTTAGGGACAAAGGATGGATTTGGCCTGACAGATACTCTGTCTTTGTGAAAAACCAAGTACGGAGGTTTTACAGACAAAGCTTGAAGCTCTGAAACCCTTCTGGCAGAAGTAATCGCCACCAGAAAAGCAGTTTTCCACGATAGAAATTTTAAATCACATGTCGCTGCCGGTTCGAAGGGGGAGGAAGTTAAGGAGCGTAACACCACATCGAGATCCCATGGAGGAGCAGGATGAGAAATCGGAGGTCTTAAAAGCGCAGCACCTTTCAAGAAGGTCTTACACAATCTGTTGCTCATTAAAGGTGGGTTTATAGATTCGTGAAAATTGGAAATAGCTGCCAATTGAACCTTGATGGTAGAGACTGAAGAGCCTTGATTGAAAAGAGAAGTTAGAAATTTCAGTACTTCTAATACAGGAATAGTGATGGGATCCAGACCCCGGAGTTGAGCCCAAATAGCAAATCTTTTCCATTTGCTGGAATACAATTTCTTTGTAGCAGACTTGTGGGCCGAAGATAAAATGTGTACAACTTCCGGATCCAAGGTATGACTCCTGACTATAGTCGGAAGAGGAGGTGCCAAGCCGTCAATTTTAAGGTGTGTAGGGACTGGTGGAATAGTCCCGACTGATGAACCAATAGGTCTGGGATCTGATCCAGGAACCATGGACCTTCCAGAGCATATTTCCGAAGATAGGGGAACCATACTTGACGAGGCCAGTAAGGAGCAACTAAGATCATTTTGCTCCCCAAAAGAGATGCCTTTTGGATCACCCTGGGAAGGAGAGGAACTGGGGGAAAGGCATAAAGCAAGCCGGTGGGCCACAGACGGGCTAGTGCGCCCACAGGGCTCTTCCCCGGAGCCGGGGTGAGGGAGAAGAACTTTTTGCACTTCGCATTCAGTGGAGTCGCGAAGAGGTCGCAACACGGAACTCCCCATTTGCTGAAAATCTGATTTGCAACTGTAATGTTCAGAGACCATTCGTGTGGAGAGAGGATAGTTCTGCTCAGTCTGTCGGCTATCACATTGGACTTGCCCGGGATACGAGTTGCCAGTAGAAAGCGTTTGGTCGACACTGCCCATTCCCAAACTCTCATGGACTCTCTGCAAAGGGGATAGGATCTGGTCCCTCCCTGTTTGTTCAGGTACCAGACCACTGACATGTTGTCGGAGTGAACGGCAATTACACCCTGAGGGAGGTAATCGTGAAGGGCTTGAAGGGACAGAAGCACCGCCCTCATTTCTAGGATGTTGATATGAAGTAGGGTCTCTTCTGGATGCCATTTGCCTTGGACTGACCTGCCCAGGGAAAGCCCCCCCCCACCCCATCTGGGAGGCGTCCGTGGTCAAAGTGGCCACAGGAGGAGGTGGAACAAAGGGTCGTCCCTGATCCAGATTGGAGGGCACCAGCCACCAGCAAAGGTCCCGTTTGCAGGTTTCCGTGATCCATATGAGGTGACTGAGAGGGAGTTCCTGAAAGGACCACTGAGCTGAAAGAAGCCACTGGAGAATTTTCATGTGCAACCTTGCAGGGGAACTAGAAGAACCCTGGCGGACATGGATCCCAATAGCTGCAGGACCACTCTGGCTGGGGCTTTGGATCTGGGAAGTAAGGCTCGAACTTGAGCCTGTATGGTTTGTATCCTGTCTGTAGGTAGATAGACCCGCATTCAGTTTGAGTCTATCTCTACTCTGAAGAATCTTATGTGTTGAGATGGCAGCAACACAGACTTTGGCCAATTGAAGGTGATTCCAAGGGAATTGCCCAGTGATATCGTGGCTTGTAGGCTCCGCAATAGTAGATGCTTGGAGAAGGCAGGAACCAGTCGTCTAGATACGGAAACACCTGGAATCCTAGACTTCTCAGGTGAGCAGTCACGACCACCAAAGATTTGGTGAACACCCTGGGGGCTGTGGTGAGACCAAAGGGTAGCGCGCGGAACTGAAAATGACTGCCTCCTAGGCTGAAGCGCAGATGTCTCCTGGATGCTTGATGTACCATGATATGGTAATAAGCATCCTTGAGATCTATGGAGCACATCCAAACACCTTTCTCCAGCAATGGGAGAATGGTTTGCAGGGTGACCATTCGGAACTTGGACTTTTTGACTGAACGGTTTAGAATGCTGAGATCCAAAATGGGCCTCAAGTCCCCGGTCTTTTTTGGCACCAAAAAGAATCTTGAGTAAGTCCCTAATCCGATCTGGTCTGCGGGGACCGGTTGGATGACTCCTTTTTGCAGCAGCTTTGAAACTTCTGAGGCTGCAGTTTCCCGTTGACTGGGTGGCGGGTCCGGGATTTTTTTGGACTGAGGTGGAGAGTGAGAGAAAGGGATGGAGTAACCTCCGGCGATAATTCGAAGCACCCATCGGTCCTGAGTGATACCTTCCCAGGCTTTTAGATGCCTCGAAAAACGACCCCCGACTGGCTCCGGAGCTGCACAGGCGGGCAATCCCTCAGGGACTGTGAAAGGCTGAAGAGCCACGAAAGGACTCGCGGTCTCCAGTGTTGCGAGGGCCTCTGCCGCCTCTGGGACGGCGTCTTCCTGAAGAATTTCCCCCTCCCCTGCCTCTAAGGGGGATCATCCTGCTGTGAGGGGTAAGACTTTTGAGATCTATGGAACCACATTTTCCCTCCTCTTTTAGCCTTGGGGTAAGGCCGAAAGGGAGTGGAAAATCATGCCCCTACGGCAGTCAAAGTCTTACCTTCTTGCTCGCAGCGGGTCAGTGTGTCCTTTACCTTGGGTCCAAATAAGGAGGACCCATCAAAGGGGGCGTCGGCAAAGGAAGACTTAAAGGCCTCTGCAAAATGACACAGGCGGAGCCAGGCTTGTCTCCGTAGAGCAATGCCTGTACTGCCGCTTACTCGCCTTCGGCCGCATAAGAAATGAGCCTCATGGACGAGTTTGATATGGACGACAGCGTAGCCAGTTGAGAGCCAACCGTCTGGGCCAGCTCCTCAGGCAGGTTACCCAAGAGGGTATCGGAAAGTTCTTTAATCAGATCCCTCTGAAATCTGGTAAAGTGCGTGAGATAGTTCAAGGACCTTAATGTAAAGGCCGCTGAACTTAGGTGCGCTACTGCCGATCCATGCTCCTAGACTCCTTATTAGGAGGATGACGGACGTCGAAGCCTCAACTACATCTTGCTGGGTAGCAGATGCCACCACCAAAGCATCTACAGCCACACCTTTCGTCAGAAACTCTTTTTCCGGGGGTGCTGAAAGGAACTTATTAGGACGAGCAGGCACCGGTTCCACAGAGTCTGGGTGTTCCCACGCCCTTCGACAGATCAAATCCAAGAGCTCGTCGAAGGGCGGAGACACCCAGGAGGCGGAGGGCTGAGCCCCGAAGGATTAAGGAACACCGACTCATCAGCAGAAGGGGGTTTGGATTGCCAGCCGCCTCGTTGTTTAAGGGCTTCCAGGATGTCTGCAAAGGAGACATCATCTGAGGACGACTTAGGGGACCCCTCTGCATCATCGAGATCAGTGTCTGATGTAAGAGACTCATCAGGGGAGTCAACGTGCTTCCTCTTGCACGATCTTTTCCTGGGGGGTTCCTCCGAAGAAGCTTCAGAGGGACCTCCAGGAGGGGGGGAAACCTCAGGCCCTGGGGCTCTGCTGTCCAAGAACAGGGGGACTGCCAAAGACCCAGTCTAAGTATGCAGGGAAGGAGCTGGGGAGACCGTGGAGGTAGCCAAAGAAGATTTGGCTAACGCACTCCTCATGGCCCTGAAGACGGGACCACCAGAATCCTGGGAAAGTCCCACCTCCGTGGCCACAACGGTAGACAGCACTCCCGCAGCCAATGCACCGAGAGGAAGGCTTGGGACCGAAAACATCAGTCCCGAAGCGTCCCCCCCGGGGCCGACAGAAGAAGCCCGCGTACCGAACTCCGACTCAAGAGCCGGAGTTGGAGTAAGGGTCGGGCCCGAACCGAAAACCTCCGTCGGTTCCACCAGCACTGGCTCCAACGGTGCCGAGGCTGTTGGAGGAGGAACCATAGTAGCAGGGTGGACCATCGGCTCCGAAGCCGAATGGGCTGGAGCCGAAACTAACTTTTGAAACACCGGAGACTGGAAAAGTCTTAGGAGCACCCTGTCGATGTCCGAATCGGACATCTTGGAGGATCTAGATGACACCGATCGGGTCCGAACAGATTTCTCCATCGGCTCCATAGAACTAGGTGACCGGCTCCGAATGGATTCGATTACTATCGGTTCCAAGGGAGATATCAAAACAATTTCCCTCGGTGCCGATGAGGACTTCGGCGCCGAAGGGGAAGAGTCTGAACCGGCAACCCTCACCGGCTCCAAAATCAGTGGAGCCAATGAAGGTGACCCGCCTCTCGATGCCCCAGTCCTCGGCTCCGAAACCAGAGGGGTCGAGACTGGAGGCATCGAGGCAGACCGTTCCGCCCTCGGCCCCGAAGTCCGTGGAGCCGATGGAGAAGCCTGCCTAGGTTTTTTGGCAGTCTGTTCCGACAGACTGGTCGGAGCAGACGCTTTTTTCTTTTTCGTAGGAGAGGAAGAGGAAGATAAAAGCCTCCTCGAAGGATGGCTTAATCAGACCTTTTAAAATTAATTTATTCTTCCTCTCCTGGAGGACTCTCGAAGAAAAGGCGTGACACACGCTACAGGACTCTTGTAGGTGCTTGGCGCCTAAACAATAAACGCACGAGGAGTGGTCGTCCGTTATGGACATTTTATAACCACACCTCGCGCACTTTTTAAACCCAGAGGGTCTATGTTCCTGAGACATGCTGACAAACCCTAAGAAACAAGATTTTAATACACAGAAGAGAAAACTAAGTAAGTTTTTTTTCTTTTTTTTTTTTTTTTTTAACAAAAAACAATTTACCAGCTAGTAGCACAAACACAGCAAATGAGGGTCAAGACCCTCTAACTTAAGCAGGTACTTGACCTCTGGAAACACAAAAAAACGCTAGATATTAATAGTAATAGGGGAAGGCCCCTCTAACTTAAATGGGAAACCTTCCCTTAACGAAAAAACACAATTTTCTCAACAGAATTTTTCAAACACACTCGTACAACAATACCTGTTAAAACAGCTTTTGGGTTCAAATTAGCAAAATTCCTGACAGGAAAAGTCTGAATAAAACAGTACTTAGCCCAGCCAAGTTTGAGACCACGTCCTAGCTTGTAAGCGGCAAACGAGATCTGGGGGATTAGTGGTGGTGCATCCTGGGATAAGAAATAGCTCAGCCAATAAGAGGCCTCGCTCTATAGCATAGCGTGCCGAGTCGGAGCCGATCCATCGGCTCCGAGCCCATCAGTATTGAATGTAGGCGAGATAGGATCACATAACATCTGGTCACTTGTTCGTTTTGCATGGATGCAAATAGGTCTACCTCTTGGCACCCCATCGGCGAGCGATTGTGAGTTAAGTTTCCTTTTATAGCTGCCATTCGTGGGGGTCCAGTACACTACTGCTGAAATGGTCTGCTAGGGTGTTGTGCTCTCCTGGGATGTACTGGGCTATCAGATGTAGGTCTAACAAAGAGGCTGTCTGCCAGACAAGAATGGCTAGACGACATAGGGGGTAGGACAGAGAGTTCCCCCCCTGCTTAAAGATGTACCACATGACTGTGGTGCTGTCTGTCTTGATCAAGAGCACTCCTGGTCTGAGGTGGGCCTTGAAAGCTACTATAGCCCTGTGCACTGCCATCATTTCCTTCAGGGTGATGTGGAGAACTAGATCCCTCTTATTCCAGATGCCCTGGGTGCACATTTCCCTTAAGTGAAACCCCCAGGCTGTTTCTGAAGCATCTCTGGTGATGGTCTTGCCTTGGAAAAGGATGAATGGTAGTCCTCTGTCCACGGTACATACTTCTGGCTACCATAGGAGTTCCCTCCTCAAGCAGGGAATTACAGGAAGCTGCAGCTCCAGTGACTGAGAATGTTGACACCATAGGTTTCTTGGGTACCACTGCATCTTCCTCATGCGTAGCCTGGCCAAGTGCACCAACAGGATTGCCATGTACCATAGTGCTTACAACAACTTCCTGGCTGTGAGGTGTGTCCTGTGAGCTAACTGGGAAAAGCAGATGGGGAGAAAGCTCTGTTTTTCTGGAGAGAGGAAGGCTCTTTGGTTGGATGTATCCAGGAGAGCTCCCAAGAAGGTTATAAAGTCTTTTGGGGTTGAGTTGGGATTTTTCCTTGTTGAAGGTAAATCCCAAGAAGTTAGAAGGGCTTGAACAAAAGTGAGATCCTGCAGGAGTTTTTCCCTGCTGTCCGCCTGGATGAGGCAGTTATCCAGATGGGGGTAAACCTGTATGTTGTTCTGTCTACAAAAGGCAATGACAGCAGCCAGCCATTTGGTGAAGACTCTGGGAGCAATAGATAAGCAAAGGGCAGCACAGAGAATTGAAAGTGCTCTGAGACTGCTCTGAGGCGTAGGAAACTCCTGCAGTATTCTCTTATGGGGATATGGAGGTAGACCTCTTAAATCTAAAGTAATTAGCCAAGC
>NC_056747.1:793467027-793624527 GCF_019279795.1 Protopterus annectens
AAATAGCTGTCGTCGGTTTGATATACAAATGTTGAGATCTGAATACACCCTCAGAAGTCGGTGCCTGCTCAGCAGCTCCGGAACCATCTGAGGGAGATACATCCGTTGGTCCAATACCGTGAATATTTTGCAGCATGCCAGACTCTACATGGGTGTCGGCAGAGGCCTGCGAACCAGCAACTGGCTTAGGAGAAGCTTCGTCGGTTTTGGATCTCTACTGCCTTTCTCTGTCCTTTTCTTTGCGTTTATGTACTCCGGTAGTCGGATTGCTATCAGACGACATTTCTGGGTAGTTAAATCTGTTTCCAAAATACTTTGATACAGAAATATACCAACGTTTAATAGTGCGTTGGTTAAATCCAGCACAAAACCAACAGCCAGAAACGTTGTGATCAGGGCCTAGGCAAGGAATACAGTATAAATGGAAATCCTTATGAGGTATTTGCTTCTCACAAGTAATACAATTAACTTTTTCTGACATCGGTAAAAAGCAAGAAAGAAGTTTCCCCAACGGGGTACTTGACTTTAGTGAAGACTTCGGTTCAGAAACTCAAACTCGAATATTTCAGTAGTCTGCCGACCGGCACTTGCGAAATGCTTCTGCTTCGGGCAACGCGCGGCAAGAAAGACTAAAGGAAATGGCGTTGGCTGCATGTTTTATATCCCTGACAACCTGACGTCATGGAAGAGAAGACAGCAACCGACGCAGGACCCAAGACTTTGGAAATCAGGCCGACTGAGGGCAACCTGCCAGCAGATTACCCAAATGTAATGACTGCAACAGTGAAACACGAAGAACATCCACACTGCAAAGTACGTTTTCCAACCTGTTCAGCTGAAGGCAATAAATCCTGCAATTCTTTATTTTCCACACAGAGATTAACATAGTTTTCTGTTTAAGTAGTCCCATGACATGCTGCTGATATTTAAGCATATGAAATTGACAGTTTAAAGCCCCGATTGCCAAGGTTGCAGAACTGTAAACCTTCTTACCCCATCTATCCAGCGCCCTGGAGTCTCTATCAGAAGGGGTAGGATTTTTGGCAGTAGAGACCTTAATGCCTTTGGGACCCGGAGAAATGGTTTCAGTATCAGCAATAGGGTTTTTGAAAATGAATTTTTGGTAGTCAGGAACCCTGTAGTATCTGCCTGGTTTATAAGGAGCAGGAGGCAGAGAATCATGAGTCCTACTAGATTCAGAAAATACATCATCAACAATGTCTAGAACAGGAGGAATAGCCAAAGGCCTATGCTGAGGAAGTAGAAGAAAATCCCCAAGTCTCTTTTTAGATTCAGAGAAATCCTGACTTTCCCAGTGGAAATGTTCCCTTAAGGCATGTAAAGTTTCCCCAAAAGAAAAAACCTCAGGGGGAGAGGCAGAAGGGGTGGAGTCCTCTGCATCAGAGTCCTCATAAGTAGGAATAGACAAATCCTGTTCAGAAGATTCATAATCAATGTCTTGACTAGGCCTCTTAGAAGGGGGGGGGGGTTTGGCTACCCCTGATCAGAGTAATTAAATCTTCAGCCATTTTGATAATTTGTTTTTTTAGGCATAGGGGCCTGCACATGTGGACCAGGCGTCGGTTTTTTAGACATAGATTTAGATTTTGGCCTTAGTTTTGAAGATGGCATCAGTCTATTATACAAATCTGTAGGCCTGAAAACATCCTCAGAAGCCGGTGCCTGCACAGCGGCTCCAGACCCATCTAAGGTAGAGACATCCGTGGGTTCCATAATTGAAGCATCTCGCTGCATACCTGACTCCGAATGGATCTCAATAGAGGCCTGCGAATCAGAAGTAGCAGGTATCAGGGGCTGCAAAAGCGCCTCAGAGTACCGGCGACTGACTTAGGAGAAGCGTTGTCAGTTTTGGACCTAGACGGTCTGTCTCTTTTTCTTTGCGTTTTTTTTAGGGATTCCGGTAGTCGGATTGCTAACAGATGAAATTTCTGGATAGTTAAATCTTGAGCCAAAATATTTAGAAGCAAAAATATACCGAAGTTTAGTCGTGCATCGATTAAATTTAGCACAAAACAGACAACAACGCACGCTGTGGTCAGGGCCTAGGCAAGGAATACAGTACAAATGAAAATCCTTATGAGGCATTTGCTTGCCACAAGTAATGCAATTAACAACTTTTACTGACATCGGTAAGGAGCAAGAAAAAGGTTTCCCCAACAGGGTACTTGGCTTTTAGTTGAATACTTCGGTTCTGAAACTCAAAAACAAAAATTTCAGGAGTCGGCCAACTGGCACTTGCTAACTGCTTCTGCTTCAGGCACCACGCGGCAAGAAAGACTAAAGAAAATTGCATCAGCTGCATGTTTTATACCCCTGACAACCTGACGTCATCGAAGAAGCGACAGCAACTGACGCAGGACCCAAGACTTTGTTAATCAGGCCAACTGAGGGCAACCTGCCAGCAGCTTACCCAAATGTAATGACTGCAACAGTGAAACATGACGAACATCTATACTATCTCCCTTCGGTAGAGACTGGACTTCATGATCAATCTTTTATTCTACACTGACTCCTACCTAGAACCTATTCTTTCTATGTTGCAGGCTGAACAAGCATCTCATTCAATTTTCTCCCACAATAAAAAGTGCAAACTCTCCATGCATTTAAGGTCGCTCGCTCCTTCCTCTTCGATCTCATCCTGCAAGGGGAATTCTGAGGGCCACAGGACTCATGGCAACCTGTATTCCCCCATGACTCCCTTTGCCAAACTTCACATGAGAAAGAGAATACCATTGCCTACAGTGAGCTCAACAAAATGATAGTAAACCATATACACAAATTATCATTTCTACAAAACGTAAAAACAAAATTCACTACAGGGAGCAACAAAAATCTCGAACTCGGAAGTGGTGAATTTTCAAATTAGACATAATTCGAACATTCACCACACTTCCGGGAAGAGCATTACTGTGCGTTACACAGTAGAGAACGTGTGCAGGGGGGCAAGGCCCCCCTACCATCCCCTATGTGGGGGGCTGTGCCCCCCCACACCATTTTCTCCATAGATATACAAATACGGGATCGCACTACAGTGAGGGAAAGGGTGCATTTCCCGATTCCCACTATAGTGGGATCTACGTCAAAATCTAGAAATTCACAACAGCAAATGCTATATTGCATTCGCTGTTGTACATTTCTACATTTTGGCATTTGTTTTTCCAATTCTACCAAAAGTACAGTTGTGTTCACTTATTATAAATGTAGGTGTTCAAGTGTATTCACTGTTGCAGTCATCACACTTGGGTTATCTGCCTGCATATAGCCTCAGTCGGCCCAAAAACCAGAGTCTTGGGATTTCTCTGTCGGATGCTGTCGCCTCATCCATGACATCAGGTCGTCAGGGGTATAAAACATGCAGCCGATGCCATTACATCAGTTTCTCTTGCCCCAGATGTTAGGAGCCTCCAAAACAGGAAGCAATCAAATGGTGTGGAACACCTCCAGTATAAAGTAAATACCATTTCCATAAGATATGGCCAAAAAAGAGAATAGGTAGAAAGTATAGAAAGACAGGGTGCTAGAGGGAGGGTAACCAGGACTGCAACACTGAAAACACTCAAACATCTACATTTATGGTAAGTGTACACAACTGTACTATGTTCTTAGTGTTTCACTGTTGGAGTCATCACACTTGGGTTGATTCCCAAAGCTGAGGAAGGGTGGAGGTAGTCAAGTAGCAGGGCTGGCTAGCAGGCCTTGTAAGACTGCTGTAGCAAATCCAGCCCTGGATTTGGAAAAGATAGGCAAGTGGTAATGCTTGGTGAAAGTGTGTACAGAACTCCAGGTTGCAGCTTCCAGGATGTCCATGTGTAGTGACTACCCTGAAAAAAGCTGTAGAGGTTGAGGTAGCCCTAGTGGAAGGAGGCCTGATCCCGTGGGGTAGGTTTTTCCATGGTGTTTCCAGCAGAAATGGATGCAGTGTGCTATCCATTTAGAAATGTTTTGTTTCTAAATGGCCTTGCCCTCTGCCCCTGTAGCAAAGCTGACCAGCAGCTGGTCAGATTTTCTGAAAGGTTTAGTTCTGTCAAGGTAGAACATGAGCTGTCTGTGCACATCCAAGGAGTGCAGGATCCTTTCTCCTTTATTCTGAGGATTAGGAAACAAGGTTGGCAAATGGATGGATTGGTTTAAAGCCACACTGGATACCACCTTGGGCATAAAAGATGGGTTAGTCCCGAGGGAAACCCTGTCCGCATGGAAGACAATGAAGGCTTCCACAGCCATAAAGGTCTGTAACTCGCTCTTCTTGCTGAAGTGATGGCTAGCAGCAAGGCTGTTTTCCAAGATAGGAATTTTAACTCTGCTGTAGCAGCAGGTTCAAAAGGGGGAAACATGAGCTTCTCTAGTACAAAGTTAAGGTCCCAGGCAAAGTTAAGGTCCCAGGCAGGAGTGGAAGCTCTCCTTGGGGGTCAAAAATTGTTAGCTCCTCTCAAGAACAGTTTCATCAGAGGGTGAGAGAAGAGAGGTGGGCTCAGTATTGTAATGAGCTCAGATGGCAAAGGCATGAATCTTAATTGATGAGAGGCCCTTGTGGAGCAGCTCTGCTAGATACATCTAGGATTTGAAAAGCAAGGAGGGCACGGCCATGTACTTCCCTTGAGAAAGGCTCCAAGAACAGTATCTATTCAACTTTCCTGAATAGGGATTTCCTAGTACTGGGTCTCCTGGCCTTAAGGATAATATCCAGCACCTGTTTGCCGAGGGTTGCTGGTGATGTAATCCGGGAATAAGCCAGGCTGCCAGGTTCAGGGTTTGCAGCAGAGGATGCAAAATATGTCCCTCCTGCTTGGACAGCAGAGAGGGAGTCTGCTGTAGGTGCCAGGGGGGGGAACTGCTGTCAGACTGAGTAGGAGTGGGTACCAGTGCTGGCATGGCCAGTCTGGTGCAATAAAGATGGTCATTGGACTGTCCTGTTTGATCTTGAGGAGTACCTCTGCAAGAAGGGGCAGAGGGGGAAAGGTATAGATTGAGAGGTTTTCCCATGTGAAGGATATATCATCCACTTTCCAAGCTTGGCTGTGGGGAATTCTGGTGCAAAATTTGTTTAATTGATGGTTTTGGGAGGAAGCTAAGAGGTCCACCTCTAGTGTCCCTCACCTGTGTATTAGAAGTTTGAATGAGTTTGGCTCCAGTTTCCACTCATGAGGTTCCAGTAGATTTATACTTTAAGCTGTTTGCCAGTGAATTTTGTTTGACTAGTAGGAATTGAGCTTGCAAGTGCACTTGGTTGCCTAAGGCCATGTTCCACAGTGTCATGGCAAACCTGCAGAGTGGGTAGAAGAGAGTTCCCCCCTACTTCTTTATGTACCACTTAACTGTGGTGTTGTCTGTCTTTATCAGTAGTTGTCCTGTCAGGATAAGGTATTTGAAGGCCGTCAGTGCATTCTGTACAGCTAACATTTCTTTTTGATTGATATGCAGGTGAATTTGTCCTGGGCTCCACTTGCCTTGAATGCATTTGCCTGCCATGTGAGCCCCCCATGCATAGTCTAATGAGTCTGTTGTCAGAGTTTGGATGGCGGGGGGTTGTAAGAAAGGGAGTCCCTTGCTGTGGTTGCAAGCCTCTGCCCACCAAAGGAACTCTGTCCTTAGGCAAGGAATGAAAGGAATCACTGCTTCCAGGGTCTTGGGAATGTTGACACCCGTGACCGTTTAAGTACCATTGGAGTTTCCTCATACGCAGTCTTGCATATGGAATCAGAATACATGAGGCCATGAACCCTAGGGTTTGCAGTATTTTTCTTGCAGATAGCTGGGTTTGGGTAGCTAGTAGTTACCATTGGAGTTTCCTCATACGCAGTCTTGCATATGGAATCAGAATACATGAGGCCATGAACCCTAGGGTTTGCAGTATTTTTCTTGCAGATAGCTGGGTTTGGGTAGCTAGTAGTTTGAAATAAGTTGTCAAATAAATCTGCTTTGCTGGAGTGAGGAACTCCATCTGGGAAGTTGTGTCCAAGCTTGCTCCCAGGAATACAATCTTTTGGCTGGGTACCAGATGTGATTTATTTTCGTTGATGGTATACCCCAGAGAAGTTAGGAGTCTCTTTACAAAGGTCAGGTGCTGAAGTGGCAATTTGACTGTCCGCCTGAATCAGGCAATTGTCCAACTATGGGTAAATTTGAATACATCTCTACCTACAGTAAGCAATGGCTGGAGCAATGCACTTTGTGAATACCCTGGGTACAGTAAGTAAGCCAAAGGGAAGTACAGAGAACTGATGGTGCATAGAGCCTGCCCTGAAACAGATATTTCCTGCAAGATTTCCTTATGGGGATGTGCAGATAAGCTTCTTTTAGATTTAGGGTGACTTGCCAGGAGTCCGTGGTTAGCATAGGAAGGAGCTGCTGGAGTGTAAGCATTTTAAATTTAGGTACCACCAGGAAGGTGTTAAGGGTTGACAGATCCAGAATAGTGCGTCAAGAGTTCTTTTTCCTGGGCACCAGGAACAGCCTGGAGTAGAAACTCTGTCCCCTTTGCTCTGTTTGCACAGGTTGAATAGCCCTGATACTGAAGAGAAAGTACTTGCTTTTGGGCCTCTGTCCACTGGTTTGGAGGAAGGTCTGGTAAACCACTTGGGGTTGGTAGACAGTGGAAATAGAATCTGTATCCCTGGGATACAGTGTTTAAGACCCATCAGTCCTGGGTAATACACTGCCAGATTTT
Organism: Protopterus annectens; assembly: GCF_019279795.1. Taxonomy (NCBI): domain Eukaryota; kingdom Metazoa; phylum Chordata; order Ceratodontiformes; family Protopteridae; genus Protopterus; species Protopterus annectens. The sequence continues at coordinate 793,473,716 of NC_056747.1, forward strand.
TGCATGCAAGGCGAGTTTTCTTCCTAGGGGTGCAAGTACTTGGGCATGGCTGGGAAGGGTTAAGGACAAGTCATTGTGAACTTTTTCCACAGGGGGAGTGGTTTACCACTCCCAGTTTTTGAGGAGGGAGTACTCCATTGTTTAGATCTGTGCATACCCTGAGACTGTAGTCTTTCTGGTCTGTTCCTCCTGGGTTTGGGCTGAGAAGGTCTGGAAGAGACTGGAAAGGACCATTTTTTTTGGCCAATGCCTACTGAATCTAGGTAGCTATACTTGTAAGAAATCCAACAGTTTGCATGGATTTAGCTTTTTCTTCCATCTTAAGAACTTATGCTTTAGAGCCAAACAAATAGTCTTGGTTTAAATAGAGCATAAAGTAATTTTGCCTTGACATGGTCTGGCAAGTTTTGTTCCTTCAGCCAAGCATACCTTGGTTGGATGATGTGCGGATAATGAATCATTAAGTGCAGTGGATTAGCAAGGAGGAAGTAAGGATAGCTATGAAGAGGATGAAGAACGGAAAGGCTGTTGGTCCAGATGACATACCTGTGGAAGCATGGAGGTGTTTAAGTGAAATGGCAGTGGAGTTTTTAACTAGATTGTTTAATGAAATCTTGGAAAGTGAGAGGATGCCTGAGGAATGGAGAAAAAGTGTTTTGGTACCGATTTTTAAGAATAAGGGTCATGTGCAGAGCTGTAGTAACTACAGACGGATTAAACTGTCAAGTCACAGCATGAAGTTATGGGAAAGAGCAGTGGAAGCTAGGTTAAGAAGGGAGGTGATGATTAGTGATCAGCAGTATGGTTTCATGCCAGGAAAGAGCACTACAGATGCAATGTTTGCTCAGAGTGTTGATGGAGAAGTACAGAGAAGGTCAGAAGGAGTTGCATTGTGTCTTTGTGGATTTAGAGAAAGCATATGACAGGGTGCCTAGAGAGGAGTTGGGGTACTGTATGAGGAAGTCGGGAGTGTCAGAGAAGTATGCAAGAGTGGTACAAGATATGCACGAGGGTAGTGTGACAGCGGTGAGGTCTGCGGTGCGACTGATGGATGCGTTTAAGGTGGAGGTGGGATTACATCAAGGATCAGCTCTGAGCCCTTTCTTATTTGCATTGGTGATGGACAGATTGACAGACGAGATCAGACAGGAGTCTCCGTGGACTATGATGTTTGCAGAAGACATTGTGATCTGTAGTGAGAGTAGGGAACAGGTGGAGACGACCCTGGAGAGGTGGAGATATGCTCTAGATTGAAGAGGAATGAAGGTCAGCAGGACAGACAGAATATATGCGTGTGACTGAGAGGAAGGATAGAGGAATGGTGAGGATGCAGGGAGTAGAGGTGGCAAAGGTGAATGAGTTTAAGTACTTGGGATCAACAGTTCAGAGTAATGGTGAGTGTGGAAGAGAGGTGAAGAAGAGAGTACAGGCAGGATGGAGTGGGTGGAGAGGAGTGTCAGGAGTAATTTGTGACAGACCAATAAGAGTGAAAGGGAAGGTCTACAAGAGGGTAGTGAGACCAGCTATGTTATAAGGGGTGGAGACAGTGGCATTGACAAAAAGGCAGGAGTCAGAGCTTGACATGGCAGAGTTGAAGATGTTCAGATTTGCACTGGGTGTGACTAGGATGGACAGGATTAGGAATAAGTATATTAGAGGGTCAGCCCAGGTTGGAAGGTTTGGAGACAAAGCCAGAGAGGCAAGATTACATTGGTTTGGACATTTGCTGAGGAGGGATGCAGAGTATATTGGGAAAAAGATGCTAAGGATGAAGCTGCCAGGTAACAGGAAGAGAGGAAGGCCTAAGATAAGGTTTATGGATGTGATGAGAGAGGATATGCAGGTGTTTGGTCTGACAGAGCAAGATGCAGAGAGCAAGATGCAGAGGGCAGGAGGAAACGGAAACAGTTGATCTGCTGTGGCGACCCCTAACGGGAGCAGCCGAAAGAAGCAGCAGTAGCCAAGCATGCCTTCTCAGAACAGATCCAGTGACAGCAACTCTGCAAGAAGCTTCTAAGGCATCAAAACCGCACTGCAAAGTATGTATACCAACTTGGTTTGCAGAATGTATTAAGTCTTTTAAGTCCTTATTTTCTGCACAATCAGGAATCAACATTTTTTGTTTAATTAGATCAATAATATACTGCTGGTACTTCAACATGTAAAAAGTACAGTTTTGTACCTACCATAAATGTAGATGTCTGATAGGCATGCAGCTGCAGTCCTTACAAATGGGTTGTCCTGTCATCAGGCAGCCCTTCGGTCGGCCGGATTCCAAAGTCTGTGTCTGGCCTCGGCTGGTGTCGCACTTCACCCGACGTCATAGCTGCAGTTCTTCAGGTATAAAGGCATCAGCTGACGCCATTTTCCTCAGTGTTTCTTGCCCCAGATGCCAGGTGCCCTCTAGGAAGGCTAAATTTGGATAAATGCAAATGGTTCCAAATAGCAGAGAGCAAATAAAAAATAAGCATGTATGTACATATATACAAACAAATACACCATAATAGATTCCCCCAGCCAGCTACAAGATGGGCAAATACCCTAGGAGTACCACAGAGGGGAAGGAGGGTGGGTAATCCTGACTGCAGATGCACGCCTATCGGACATCTACATTTATGGTAGGTACAAAACTGTACTATGTCCTTCAAGGATGCATCTGCAGTCCTTACAAATGGGTAGAATACCATAGCCAAACTGGGGGAGGAGGAGGAGAAATAAGATTATGGTGTAGTTAAGATCCCTTTCAAAACAGCAGTGGCAAAACCTGCTCGGGATCTGGAGTATAAAGGTAAATTATAATGCTTGGCAAATGTATGCACGGAGCTCCAAGTAGCAGCCTCTAAAATGTCTTTGGTAGCCACTCCTCGTAGAAAAGCTGTGGTAGTGGCTGTAGCCCTTGTAGAGTGAGGCCTGAAGTTTTCTGGAGTTTTCTTCCCATGGTAGGAGTAACAAAATCTAATGCAATTTCCTATCCACTTAGAGATTGTCTGTTTTGAAATTGCTTTTCCTTCCATTCCTGTTGCATATGCTACCAGTAGCTGGTCAGTTTTTCTATTGCTCTTGGTCCTGTCCAGGTAGTAGCGCAATTGCCTAAGTACATCCAAGGTATGCAGAAGTCTTTCTCCCCTGTTCTGTGGGTTGGGGAAGAATGTAGGTAGGTGGATAGCTTGATTTAAAGATACCCTGGAGACCACCTTTGGCATAAAAGTAGGATTTGTTCTCATGGATACTCTATCTTGATGGAAGATCAGGAAGGGCTGTACTGCCATTAATGCCTGTAGCTCAGATACCCTTCTTGCTGAAGTGATTGCAAGCAGGAAAGCAGTTTTCCAAGATAGGTATTGTAATTCTGCTGTTGCTGCTGGTTCGAAAGGCGGGAGTGTTAACTTTTCTAGCACAAAGTTTAAGTCCCATGCTGGCAATGGTGGCTTCCTAGGTGGTTTTACATTTTTAATTCCTCTCAAACTGCCTAAGCAGAGGATGTGAGAAGACTGGAGGATCCAAGTTATATTCTGCCGAAATAGCTGATGCATGAATCTTAATGGAAGAATAGGACAGGCCGTTGTGGAAGAGCTCTGCCAAGTATTCTAAGATGTTGGCTATGTTTACCAGTGACACATTTTCTCCTTTTGCAGTACTCCAAATGTGATATCTTTTCCATTTTGCTGAGTAATTTTTTCTTGTTGAGGGTCTGCAAGCCTCCAAGATAATGTCTTTAACCCTTTGGGATAAATTTGGGTTATTTGGTGTTATGCAATGTTCCAGGCAGTCAGCTGCAGAGTTTTCAGGTTTGGATGCAGGGTGCTGTAGTTGTTCTGTGTTAACAATAAGGGAACTAGGGGTAGAGGCCATATTTGTTCCCGAGACATGCTCCTCAGTAATGGGTACCAATGTTGCCTTGGCCAGTCTGGAGCTATCAGGATGATCCTTGGGCGGTCCTCTTTGATCTTCAATAGCACCTTGTGCATCAAAGGAAGTGGTGGGAATGCATATGCTGTCAGGTTTTTCCAACTGAAAGATAGGGAGTCCACTTTCCAAGCAAGTGGGTGGTACGTCCTTGTGCAGAATTTCTTGAGTTGGTGATTGCGTGGGGATGCAAATAAGTCTATTTCTGGTAGTCCCCATTTTCTTGTAATGGTTTTGAAGATGTCCGGATGCAGCATCCATTCGTGGGCATCCGTGGTAGTTCTGCTTAGTATGTCTGCCAGAATGTTTTCTTTTCCTGGCACAAAAATTGCTTGTAACTGAATGTCGAAGCTCAGGGCCAACATTCCAGAGGTCCATTGCCATCTGTCATAGAGGGTACGAATGTGTGCCTCCGTTTGTTGATGTACCACATAACTGTGGTGTTGTCTGTCCTTATCAACAGTTGACATTGTCGCAGAAATGGTCTGAATGTCTGAATTGCCAGTTTTACTGCCAGCATTTCCTTTTGATTTATGTGTAGGTGCAGCTGGTCTTGAGTCCATAAGCCTTGTATGCACTTGTCCAGCATGTGTGCCCCCCAACCGAGGTCTGAGGCGTCCGTTGTGATGGTCTGGCTTGGTTGAGTGCTGTGGAAGGGCAGTCCTTTGTTTGATTGACAGGCCTGAGCCCACCATTGGAATTCTTGTTTCAGGCATGGGATTATTGGAATTTGGGTTTCTAGGCTGTGCTTGTGCTGAGACCATAAATTCCTTAGGTACCACTGTAACTTTCTCATATGCAGTCTGGCATGTGGAACCAATATTATGCAGGATGCCATGAAACCCAAGGCTTGCAGGACTTTTCTTGCTGTTAGCTGGTTCTGCTTTGTTAATGCCAAGAAGTAGAGAGGTAGTTGCTCCTGTTTTTCTACCGTTAGGAATGCCTTTTGTTTTGATGTGTCCAGCTCTGCACCCAAAAAGGTTATCCTTTGGGATGGTATCAGCCTTGACTTTTTTATATTGACTGTGTATCCCAGGGCTTGCAGTAGATAAGTGACACTTTTTAAGTCTTCTGCTAGCTTGTTTTTGTTGTCCGCTTGCAACAGGCAGTCGTCCAGGTAAGGGTAGATTTGGATTCCCTGAAGCCTGCAATGAGCAATTACTGATGCCAGGCATTTCGTGAACACTCTGGGCGCAGTAGATAAGCCAAAGGGCAATGCTGAGAATTGATAATGCTCTGATCCTGCAAGAAATCTGAGGTATCTTCTGCAATTTGGTCGTATGGGGACGTGCAGGTATGCCTCCTTGAGATCTAGAGTTACCAGCCAGGACTCCTTGCCCAACATGGGAAGAAGTTGCTGTAGGGTCAGCATTTTGAATTTTGGGACAATGAGGTATGTGTCTAAAGCGGACAGGTCGAGAATAGGTCTCCATTGGTTTTCTTTTCTTGGTACCAGGAAGAGCCTGGAGTAAAATCCTTGCCCTTGCTCCATAGATGGTACCTTTTCTACAGCTCTCATCCTTAGTGAGTTATTTGTTTTAGAGCTTCTGCCTTTTGATTTGGAGGTAGGTTTGGCATTCCTCTCTTCTTTGGTAGAGTATGGAAGTGAAACCTGTAACCTTGGTCTATTGTCTGCAAAATCCACTTGTCTCCTGTGATGTAATGCCAGTTCACTGAAAATAAGGCTAGCTTCCCGCCTAAGGGTGCTTCTAGTTGTTCCCTGGTAGGCGGTGCCAGAGCCAAGTCACTGTGATTGTCCTGTAGTAGTGGTGGTGGCTGTATCCGTGGCTGTGCCTCGCTGGTGGTTAGGCTGCCACTGACGTCCCCTGTAGGCACCTCTGGATTGACCTCTGCCTCTTGAGCGTCTATTCCTGCCTCTCTGAGCTCTGGAGGTGTCCGGAAAGGACCAATTCTTGGAGGGCCAATTCCTGCTAAACCTTGGAGGTTGGACCTGCAAGAAATCTTTGACTGTCTGGACAGATTTTGCCTTCTCTTCCATCTTCTTCAGCACCTGTTGTGCAGGAGAGCCAAACAAATTGATCTTGTCCATGGGAGCATCCAGTAGCTTTGATTTGACATGGTCTGGTAAGGCCTGCTCTTTTAACCATGCATGTCTTCTGATCACTGTGCCAGTCATGGCTGATCTAAAGGAAGCCTCCAGTGCATCATAGCCGCATTTTAAGGAATGATTACTGACCTGCTGAATGTTATGTACCATTTCCTGAACACATTTTTTGTCTAATGGTTCATCTGAGGACAGCTGTTTAGTTAATTGATCTGACAAATTCTTGATACTGGATCATGTGGAATTGACAGTTCAAAGCCCTAGCTGAAAGAGTAGCAGAAGTGTAAACTTTTTTACCCCATCTTTCTAAAGCCCTGGATTCCCTTTCAGAGGGGAGGGGGTTTTTGGCAGAGGTAGCTGCTACCGCCTTGGGTCCCTGGGAGATAGGCTCCTTTTGCAGATCCCGAAACTTATACAAATGATAATGTGTGTCCGGGACCCTGTAGTACCTATCGGGCTTAGCAGGGGCCGGAGGAAGAGAATCAGGAGCAGTACAAGCATCATTAAATGCATCATCCACAACAGTAAGAACTGGAGGGATGGCTAAAGGCCTATGCTGTGGTAAATGCAGAAAGGTTCTAAGCCTTTTTCTGGAATCTGAAAAATCCTGGCCCTGCCACCGAAATTGTTCCCTCATAGCATGCAAGGTTTCCCCAAAGGAAAATTCCTCAGGCAGAGAGGCAGAAGGAATGGACTCTTCAGCATCAGAGTCTTCATAAGGAGAGAAAGGGCCCTCCGGAGGGTTTGAATTATCTGAATCATCAGAGGAGTCATCTGTAGAAACTGGCTCAGGGGGCTCTGCTCTAGGCCTCTTCTCTGGAGGTGGGTGAGAGGCCCTGTCTGGGTGAGGTTGGGATCCCCGGATCAAAGAAATGAGATCCTCTGCTAGACTAAGCATTTGTGAACTAGAGCTAGGCCTGTGAAAGGGGGTCTTAGCAGGCACAGTTTTGGTAGACTTAGCTGCTTTAGCCCTGGCAAAGGCCTTAATCGACATGGTAGCAGGAGGCCTTGCAGCTCCACGTGCAGGGGTTGAAATATCCAAGGGGATAGTTTCAGATAAATCCTGGGAACCTGCAAGAGCAGGTGGGATTTCAGTAGCCGATTCCACCAAGGCCTCAGTAGGAGGTAAGCTTTCGGCTGAAGGAAGAACCGCGTGCTCGGTTTCAGCCGAAACCGAGACGCTCGCGGTTGGCTTAACCGCGGTTTCGGCCGAAACCGCGAGTGTCGGTCCTTTTCCTTGTGCTTTTTAGATATTTGCGTAGCCGGAGGATCCGACAGCATAATGTAAGCAAAAGCGGAGCCGAAAAACTCCTCAGCAAATTTGGACAGACGTCTAAGCGCCCGTCGGTTAAAAGAAGCACAGGCTAAACAAGCTGCTACGTCGTGGTCTGGGCCTAAACAAGGTAAGCAGTAAGAGTGGAAATCTTTATGAGGTATTTGTTTCCCACAAGTTAAACAGTTATTCACTTTTTCTGACATCGGCTGAGGCAAGAAAGAGTTCCCAACGGGGTACTTAGCTTTTTTTTTTTAGAAGTCTTCGGTAGTAGTAGAAGTATTCGGTAGTAGTAATCTCTGGTTCTGACCGACCGGCACTTGCGAACAGCTTCTGCTTGGCCACGGCAAGAAAGACTGGGGAAAATGGCGTTGGCTGATGCCTTTATACCCGAAGAACTGCAGCTATGATGTCGGGTGAAGTGCGACACCAGCCGAGGCCAGACCCAGACTTTGGAATCCGGCCGACCGAAGGGCTGCCTGACGACAGGACAACCCATTTGTAAGGACTGCAGATGCATCCTTGAAGGACATCTGGCTATTTAAAACCCTGATGGCAAGAGTTCCAGAGGTATATACCTTCTTACCCCATCTGTTTAGAGCCCTAGAATCCCTGTCCGAAGGGGTAGGGTTTTTGGCTGTATAAAACAACGAACACAGTTTCCACCAAGGTTTTATTAAAATCTCTCTGACGTCTCGGCCAAAGCCTTCAAGGAGAATAAAATATATGCAAGCACCAAGCCTTATATATATAAAATAATTATACAATCATTCAATTAATTAATTAAGCAGTGCTTTCCAATTGAACTTCTCATTGAGCCCAAAAGGAGACATAGTTTTATACTTTAAAATATATAAAGCTTCTTTCTGTAATAAAACAGTTTTAATATCCACATTACAATACAAAGACACCTTAACTTGTTCTAACAGTACCTTTTAAGCCCACACTACTTTTATGATGAAACTGTGCAAAATGCAAAGCTACAGGACTATCCATGTTGACATTATTAATGTCTCTTATATGCTCCAGTAATCTGATTTTAAATGCTCTTTTTGTCTCTCCTATGTAATATTTATTACAAGGGCAGCAAAGAGCATAAATAACACCTACTGAGTTACAACAAAAATGACTAATAGAATTGAAACTGATACCATTAATAAAAGAAAAACTAGATACAATATGTTTACAAGCTTTACACCTTCCACAAGGAAAGGTGCCAGTCCTACAAGGTATGGAATAAATTTGAGATGGAGGCATACTAAATTTACTTTTAACTATAAAATTTTTTATATTTCTACCCCTACATTAAGAAAATTTCAAATTCACATTTAACCATTGTTGAACATTTTTTGAGGAATATAAAAAGGACCAAAATCTACTAACTATATCAAGAAATTGATGAGTGAAACATCCATAAGTAGTTACAAAATACATATTTTCCCCATAATCAATAACATTGTCATATTTAACCATTTTATTATAAAACTTATGACCATTTCCTAAATCAGATGGCTTAACACCTTTTACTAACTTATCAAAACATTTACTCAAAACTTCTTTACTATACCCTCTGTTCATAAAAGTATTTACCAAAGACTTCATTTCATTCTGAAAAATATCAGGCCTACTACAAAGTCTATACATATGTAGCATCTCCCCATAAGGTAACGCATCTATAGTGTTGGGGATGTCCACTAGTGCCATGTAGGTATAAGTTTGTTCCTTCAAATTTTCTATTTATTGAAGTAACAATATTCCTACCATCAGAAATATCCAGATTAACATCCAAAAATGGGACAACATGTCCCATTACCAGACCATCAAACTTAAATGCAAATCTATTATTATTAATGTCATTAACGAAATCCATGATATCTTTTTTATCAGCATCAACCAAAAATATCAAATCATCCACAAAGTATGCAATTACATGGGAATGAAAAAACTTGTGCTTATAAATCACTTCCAACTCAAACAAACCCATAAATAAATTAGCATACATGGGGGCAAAAGGTGCCCCCATGGCTGTGCCTTGTAACTGCTGATATAATACATCATTAAATTCAAAAAAATTATGAGTTAAACAAAAATAAAGCAACTCAACAATAAATTCTGTAGCTGGAAAATCACCTACAAAATATCCGATAGCCTCTATACCAAAATGATGTTTTATATTTGTATAAAGGCTCTTCACATCAATAGTAAACCAAATCATTCTGCTATTTTTGGCTGTATAAGCCTTAATACCTTTAGGTCTCTGGGAAATGGTCTCTGGATCCGCAGTGGGATTTTTAAATAGAGATTTGTGAGAGTCAGGTAGTCTGTAGAATAGGTCAGGCTTTCTAGAAGCAGGTGGTAAAGTATCAAGGTAAGGCTGGATTTCATGAAGACATCTACAATATCCAGGACAGGGGGAATAGCTAAAGGCCTATGCTGAGGCAAGTCTAAAAATTCCGAGTCTCTTTTTGGACTTTGGGTAGTCCTGGCATTCCCAGCGGAAATGCTCTCTTAGGGTATGCAAGGTTTCACCGAAAGGAAAGTCCTGTGGGGGGGGGGGGGCTGAGGGAATTGACTCTGCTGCATCAGAGTCCTCATAGTTAGATAAGGGTATGTCCTGATAAATCACAGGGGTCAGAGTCATCAGACTCATGGTCTGAAGAAATCTGAAGGAAAATAAATTCTTCGTCTTTTAGAGGGGGAAGGCTGGCTTCACCTGATTAAAGTAATAAGGTAGTCAGCCATTCTAAGCATTTGTTTTTGTGGCATGGGAGCTTGAGAATGTGCTTTGGTCATCGGTTTCCTAGGCATAGTGCGAACTCTGGGCATGAGAAATTTGGTAGATTTAGTCATTAATGAAGTAGTAGGTTTAATATGTACATCAGAAGGTCGGAATACACCCTCACAAGCCAGTGCCTGCACAGCGGCTCCGGACCCATCCAAGGTAAAGACATCCGCAGGTTCCATAGTCAAAAAAGCATCTCGCGGCATACCAGACTCTGAATGGATCTCAGTAGAGACCTGCGAATCTGTAGAAGTGGGTAATGGGCTGCAAAAGTGCCTGAGTACTGGCAGACTGGTGACTAGCTTAACAAAAGCGTCATCAGCAGTTTTGGACCTATGCAGTCCATCTGTCTTTCTTCGCGTTTTTTCGGAAGATCGGTAGTCGGCTGGCTTACCGACACCATTTCGGAATACGGAGAAAGTACAGTTGTGTACACTTAGCATAAATGTAGATGTTAGAGTGTATTCACTGTTGCAGTCATTACACTTGGGTTATCCTGCTGGCGAGAGGCGACAGCAACCAAAGCCGGACCTAGACTTTGGAATTTAGGCCGACTGAGGGTAGCCTGCCACCAGGATAACCCAAGTGTAATGACTGCAACAGTGAAACACTTAGAATAGAGAGCGAAAGAACTGAGTGCCAAAAATTGTCAGATGATGAATAGTTTGGGGGTTGAACAAGGCACAAAACAGACAGTGAGGGATGTCGTGGTCTGGGCCTAAACAGGGGACGCAGTACGAACGAATATCTCTGCGAGTTATTTGCTTTCCACAGGCAAGACAATTGTTTACTTTTTCTGACATCGGTTAGAGCAAGAAAAAAGGATCCCCAACAGGCTACTTAGCTTTAGAAGACTTCAGGTTTGAAACTCGAAAAATAAAAATTTCAGGAAACTGCTTCTGGCTCACAAGGCAAGAAAAGCTGATGTAATGGCGTCGGCTGCATGTTTCATACCCCCAACGTCATGGATGAGGCAAAAGCATCCGAGGCAGAAATGCCAAGACTGTGGTATTCGAGCCAACTGAGGGCTACCTGCATTCAGGTAACCCAAGTGTGATGACTGCAACAGTGAAACACGAAGAACATCAGTAGTTTCACAATAATGTAAATCTCACAAAGTGTGATCGGAAAAACGATCACAAACCGTATACACTTATCATAAATGTAAATGTTGAGTGTATTCACTGCTGCAGTTATAACTGATGGGATTTCCTACCATGGAAGCCCTTGGCTAGTCCAACTATTAGAGAAATGTTCTCCTCCTCCAGAAGTCGGCGAATGCCCTTATCAATATCAAGACAACTGGGAGTCAGTCAGTGCTACAATCTCCACACGTTCATGTCCCCAACAGAAAGGAGCCCCCTCAACAGGTCCCCAAGGTCAAGGGCCTAAGCTTAGAAACCCTAGAGTATGTACAGAAGGAACAAGCTGAAAAGCAGAGAGGAGAATGCCCACCCAATCTCATGGGGCAAGAGGGGAAGCAGGGAGGGAAAGAATACAACAATGAAAAGGTTCAAAACATCTACACTTATGGTAAGTTTACACAACTGTACTATGTTCTTTGTGTTTCACTGCTGCAGTCATAACTGATGGGATGACTCCAAAAATGAAAGAAGGGTGGATGGAAAAAGTTTAAAAGTGGAAAGGATGCCCTGCAAGACGGTAGTGGCAAACTCTGCTCTGGACTTGAAGGCAGGAAAGTTCATGTCTGGTGAAGGTATGCACAGAGGACCAAGTAGTGGCTTCCAAAGTGTCTTTAGTGGCCACCACTTTAAGAAAAGCTGTAGATGTAGCAGTGGCTCTGGTGTAGTGAAACCTCACAGAGCCTGGTAGCTTCTTTCCATGATGGTTGTAGCAAAACAGGATACAGTGGAAGATCCATTTGGAGACTGATCATTTAAAAACTGGTCTCCCCCTCAGTGCTACAGCCAAAGGCCACAAATAGTCGGTCAGGCTTCCCAACATTTTTTCTTCTGTCCAAGCAGTTATGCAGTTACCCATGTACATGCAATGTATGAAGGATTCTTTCCCCCTTGGTTTGAGTGTTAGGAAAGAAGGTAAAGCAAGTGGATGTTCGGGTTTAAGGAGATCTCTAACCATTTTAGGCATAAAGGAAGGGATGGTCTTAAGATGGACACTGTCCAGGTGGAAAGTCATGAAAGATTCCACACACAAGGACCTGAAGCTCTGAAACCCTTCTAGCTGAAGAAATGGTTACCAGAAAGACTCTCTCTTCCAGGTCAGGAATTTGATGTTAGTGAGGCAGTTGCCTCAAAAGATGGGAGGGACAAAACTGAGATCCCACGGGAGAACAGGTGGCTTCCTTGGTGGTCTAATGTGAACAACCCTCTCAAGGACTGTTTCATGAGATGATGGGAGAAGACGGGGTTGACAGGATGAAACTCCTGAAGCATGAATTTTAATAGAAGAGTAAGAAAGTACAGTTTTGTACCTACCATAAATGTAGATGTCCGATAGATATGCAACTGCAGTCATAACATATGGGTTGTCCTGCCTCAGGCAGCCCTCGGTCGGCCGGATTCCAAAGTCTGGGTCTGACTTCGGCTGATGTCGCATTTCTCTCCGACGTCAGAGTGGCTGGAGTACATAAGCATCAGCCGACACCATTTTCTTCAGTGTTTCTTGCCCCAGATGCCAGGTGCCCTCCAAGGAAGGCTGTAATCAAACTGGAAGAGAAAAACAGGATTCCAGACAAATAAATAAGCAATAAACAGATACACCATAACAGATATCCCCAGCTAAAGGAAACAGGGATAGGAGTGGACCCTAGGCATAGAGGGGTATGGAGGGAGGGAAAATCCGACTGCAGTTGCATATCTATCGGACATCTACATTTATGGTAGGTACAAAACTGTACTATGTCCTTCAAGAATGCAACTGCAGTCATGGATCTGTGAAATTCCTGCTTAGGCTGTCCACCAGCACATTGTCTTTGCCTGGAACAAACTGGGATTGTAACTGTATGTTTAGGCTCAGTGATTTTTCCCAAAGATTCATTGTCAGTCTGCAAAGGGGGGTAAGAATGGGTGCCCCCTTGCTTGTTTATATACCACATCACAGTGGTGTTGTCTGTCCGTATCAGTAAATGGCCTTGCTGAAGTTGTTGTCGAAAGGCCTCGATGGCATGCATTACTGCCAGCATTTCCTTTTGGTTTATATGCAGATGTGTTTCCTTTGGAGACCATTGTCCTTGTATACATCTGCCTTCCATGTGCGCCCCCCATCCAAGGTCTGAGGCGTCTGTGGTCATGGTCTGTGTTATCTGTGGTTTTTTCAATGACATACCTGTGTTTGCCTGGCTTACCGAGGCCCACCATAGGAATTCCTTTTGTAGGCATGGAATGATCGGTATGGTTGTCTCTAAGTTGTGGTTGTGCTGAGACCATAGGCTTTTTAGGTACCATTGAAGCTTTCTCATGTGTAGTCTTGCTAATGGAACCAGGAGAATGCAGGATGCCATGTAACCCAGGGCCTGTAGGAATCTCCTTGCAGTCATCTGGGTGAGTTTTGCCAAACCTTTGAAATAATGAGTTAACTTCTCTTGCTTGTCTTCTGTCAGGTAAGCCATTTGAGAGGCTGTGTCCAATTTGGCTCCTAAGAAGGTTATTTGTTGGGATGGTTGAAGTCTTGACTTTTGGAAGTTGACTGTGTATCCCAGAGCCTGAAGTAATCGTATGACATAGTTCAAGTTTTGTCATCAATTTTTCGTCCGCTTGTATGAGGCAGTCGTCCAGGTACGGGTAAATTTGGATCCCCTGGAGCCTGCAATGAGCAATTACTGAAGCCAGGCATTTTGTGAATACTCTGGGCACAGTAGATAAGCCAAATGGCAATGCTGAGAATTGATAATGCTCTGGCCCTGCAAGAAATCTGAGGTATCTTCTGCAACTGTGTCTGATAGGGACATGCAGGTATGCCTCCTTGAGGTCCAGAGTAATCAGCCAAGACCCCTTGCCCAGCATGGAAAGGAGTTGCTGTAGAGTCAGCATTTTGAACTTTGGTACTATGAGAAAGGTGTTTAATGCGGACAAATCCAGTATTGGTCTCCACTGAGTTTCTTTTCTTGGAACAAGGAACAGTCTTGAGTAAAACCCCTGGCCTTGTTCTTGTTGTGGAACTCTTTCTATTGCTTTCATCCGAGCCAGCAGAGAAATTTGCTTGATAGCCTCTGCCCTCTGGTTTTGTGGTAGGTTTGGCATGCCTTGTTTTCTTGGTAAGGTATGAAACTGGAACCTGTAACCTTGGTCTATAATGTCCAAAATCCATTTGTCCTTTGTCAATCTGTGCCAATTGTCTGAAAACAGAGATAATTTTCCGCCCAAGGGAGCTTCTATTTGTTCCTTGGTAGGCGGAAGTAGAGGAAAGTCATTGAGATTGTGGCTGTGGGGCAGGGGAAACCCCTGTGTCACTTCTTTGGTTTGCTGGCTGCCATTGTCGTCCCCTGTAAGGACCTCTGTATTGTCCTCTTCCTCGGCCACGTCTGTTTTTACCCCTTTGAAATTTTTCAGGATTAGGAAAGGACCAGTTTTTTGAAGGCCAATTCCTACTGAATCTGGGGGACTGGACCTGGAGGAAATCTTTAACCGTCTGAACTGATTTTGCTTTTTCCTCGATGGACTTAACACATCTTTAGCATTAGCACCAAAAAGCTTGTTCTTTTCCAAGGGTGCATCCAGAAGTTTTGCCTTAACATGATCTGGTAGAGGTTGTTCTTTTAACCATGCATGTCTACGAATGACTGCCCCTGTCATAGCTGCCCTACATGAAGCTTCCAGTGCATCATATCCACACTGCAGGAAGTGATTGCTGACTTGCTGAGAATTATGTACAGCTTCCTGCAAAGACTTCCTGTCTAAAGGATCAGGAGAGGCCAATGTTTTCTGTAAATCTTCTAACAGGAAATCCTGATATTGTAACATATGAAAAAGGCAATTCAAAGCTCTCATAGATAAAGTAGTGGAGGTGTAGACCTTTTTCCCCCATCTCTCTAATGACCTAGCTTCCCTGTTGGAAGGCAAGGGATTTTTAGAGGTGGAAGCTGAAACACCTTTAAGTCCCTGAGAAATAGTTTCCAAATCAACAGTATGGGCCCTGAATAAATGGGAATGTTTCTGGGACCCTGTAATACCTGTCTGGCTTGGCTGGTGCAGGAGGAAGAGAATCAGGGGTAACACTGGAGTCAGAATATAAATCATCCAAAACATCAAGCACAGGAGGAATAGCTAAGGGCCTGTGCTGGGGCTTTTTAAGGAAGGTTCAAAGGCGCTTTCTGGAATCAGAATATTCCTGGCCTTGCCACTTGAAATGTTCCCTCATGGTATGCAGAACTTCCCCAAAAGAAATATCCTCAGGAGGGGAGGCCGAGGGGATGGAATCCTCTGCATCAGAGTCCTCATAGGCCTGGAAGAGCTCTTCCTGGCCATCGGAGTGGACAGAGTCCTCAGAATCTTCATCTGAAGGGATAGGGTCAGAGGGTTCAACCCGGGGCCTCTTAGAAGGAGGCAGGGATCCTCTCTCAGGATGGGCCTGTGAACCCCTAATCATAGAAATTAAGTCTGCAGCCATAGTCATGATTTGTGTCTCTGGAGTAGGCTGAGGTAAGGCTTTAGCAGTAAGATGCTTGGTCTTGCTGGCTGCTTTAGCCCGAGTGTAGGCCTTAATAGACATGGCCATAGGAGGCCTGGCAACTCCACGTGCAGGAGTGACCTTATCTACAGCAATGGTCTCGGGCATTTCCTCGGTTTCAGTATCCGGAGGAAAATCTATAACTGGCGGAGTGGTATCCGGAATCGGAGTAGTCGGTAATGCGGTGTCTTCGGTTCGGAGTGGTGGAATAACAGTCTCAGGGGGAACCGGAGCACTCGCGGTAGGTTTTGGAGTGGAGTCGGAGGTAGATGCGGGCCGAGGATGTCGGTCCCGGTCTTTTCGTTTCTTGGGAGTTTGCGATATCGGAAGTTCCGACGGCATTGTATAAGCAAATTTTTTGCCGAAAAAATCTTCAGCGAACTCCGCCCGGCGCCTGAGAGTGCGCTTATTGAAGCGAACACAGGCGACACAGGCCGAGACGTCGTGGTCTGGGCCAAGGCAAGGAAGACAATAAGAGTGGAAATCCTTATGAGGTATTCGTTTACCACAAGAAAGACAATTGTTAACTTTTTCAGTAATTTCTGACATCGGCTGAGGCAAGAAAAGGTCCCCAATGGGGTACTTAGCTTTTTTGATGACTTCGGAATCGAAGAATACAGGAGCTGACCGACCGGCACTTGCGAACTGCTTCTGCTTCGGGCACCGCGGCAAGAAAGACTGAAGAAAATGGTGTCGGCTGATGCTTATGTACTCCAGCCGCTCTGACGTCGGAGAGAAATGCGACATCAGCCGACGTCGGACCCAGACTTTGGAATCCGGCCGACCGAGGGCTGCCTGAGGCAGGACAACCCATATGTTATGACTGCAGTTGCATTCTTGAAGGACATCGTATTTTAAGTCCTGATAAGCATGAAAGGATCAGAGGCATCTGTGTGTGAAGTGGGCTCTGTCCCTCTGGTCTGCACCACATAGTGAATCTCTTCAATCTGGTGGAGTAAGATTTCCTTGTGCTAGGTCTCCTGGCTTCTTTTAGAATGTCCAGGACCATTTTGTTGGTGTCCCTCCAGGGGATCAAAGACACCATTTAAAACTGTCAATTTGAGCATGTGAGGGGGCTGGAGGAAGGGAAAAATACAGTTGTGTACACTTACCATAAATGTGCATGTTCAAATGTGTTCACTGTTGCAGTCATTATATTTTGGTAATCTGCTGGCAGGTTGGCCTCAGTTGGCCTGATTAACAAGTCTTGGGTCCTGCGTTGGTTGCTGTCCCTTCTTCCATGACGTTAGGTCGTCAGGGGTATAAAACATGAAGCAGATGTCATTACCTCAGTTTTTCTTGCCTCAGATGTCAGGTGCCCCCAAATGGAAAGCAAAATAAAATTTAAAACACAAAAATATACCTCCAACCAAAAGCAAATACACC
The DNA here is from genome assembly GCF_019279795.1 of Protopterus annectens. Taxonomy (NCBI): domain Eukaryota; kingdom Metazoa; phylum Chordata; order Ceratodontiformes; family Protopteridae; genus Protopterus; species Protopterus annectens. Next base: position 793,490,774 of record NC_056747.1, read on the forward strand.
AAAAAGGCTTTTTAGCATAGTAACAAAAAGTAGAGGTATAGTCAGAGAAAAAAAGAGGGGGCTGGAGGGAGGGTAACCAGGACTGCAACAGTGAATACACTCAAACATCTACATTTACGGTAAGTGTACACAATTGTACTACGTTCTTAGTGTTTCACTGTTGCAGTCATTACATTTGGGTAGATTCCCAAAGCTATGGTTGGGAGGATGGATTTATACAGCATTAGGACCAGCAAAAGGCCCTGCAAGACAGCAGCGGCAAAGCCAGCTCTGGATTTAGAGAAAAATGGTAAATGATAATGCTTGGTGAAAGCATGAACTGAACGCCAGGTAGCAGCTTATAGAATATCCCTGGTAGGAACACCTCAGAGAAAGGCTGCAGAAGTAGATGCAGCCCTGGTGGAATGAGATCAGATACCCTTGAGGGATAGGTTTTCCATGGTCCTTATAGCAGAAATGAATGCAATGGCTTATCCATTTAGAAATGGTTCGTTTTGAAATAGCCTTTCCCTCTGCCCCTGCAGCAAATGCTACCAGCAGTTCAGATTTTCTTCGAGTTTTAGTTCTGTCCAAGTAGAATCTAAGTTGTCTGTGCACATCCAATGAATACAGAATCTGTTCCCCTTTGTTCTGTGGATTGGGAAAGAAAGTTGGCAAATGAAGAGACTGACTGAGAGCCACACTGGATACCATCTTGGGCATGAAGGATGGATTGGTCCCAAGTGTCACCCTGTCCACATGAAAGATGATGAAAGGCTCCACTGCCATAAGGACCTGTAACTCGGATATCCTTCTAGCTGAAGTGATTGCTAGAAGGAAGGCTGTTTTTTAAGAAAGAAATTTTAAGTCTGCAGTAGCAGCTGGCTCGAAAGGAGGTACAGTGAGTTTCTCCAATACAAAGTTAAGGTCCCAGGCAGGGGTTGGAGCTCTCCTGGGTGGTCTCAAGTTTTTGGCCCCTTTGAAGTACTGCTTGAGCAGACTGAGAGAAGAGGGGTGGTTCTGTGTTATAATGAGCTGAAATGGCTGAGGCGTGGATTTTAATGGAGGAAAAAGACAGGCCCTTGTGAAGCATCTCAATTAAGTATTGTAAAATCTGAGATAAACTGGGCGCTGCTGTGCTCATTCCTTGAGATTGATTCTAAGCACAGAATCTTTTCCATTTGTCAGCATAAGATTTTCTAGTACTAGGTCTTCTCGCCTCCAAAATGGCATCCATCACAGGTTTGCTGAGGGATGCTAAGGGTGAATTTAAGTGATTACCCAAGCTGCAAGGTTCAGTGTTGGGAGCCGAGGGTGCAGAATCTGGTTCTTCTGTTGAGGCAATAAGGAAAGTGCCTGAGGCAGGTGCCATTGAGATATTTGTGACACTTCGCAGGAGCAGGTACCAGTGTTGGAGTGGCCAGTCTGGAGCAATCAAAATCATTCTTGGTTTGTCCTGTTTGACTTTTAACAGAACTTTGCAGAGTAGAGGCAGAGGGGGAAAGGTGTAGACTGATAGGTTTTTTCCAGCTGAAGGACAGAGCATCCACTTTCCAAGCTTTTTTTGTGGTGAGTCCTTGAGCAAAATTTGTCCAACTGGTAGTTCCAGGGGGGAGGCAAATAGGTCTATGTCTGGACTCCCCCATTTGCTTGTCAACATGTTGACAATCCGTGGTTCCAGTCTCCACTCATGTGGGTCCATGAGATTTCTGCTTATTCCGTCTGCCAGCGTATTTAATTTTGCTGGCAGGAATTGAGCTTGTAGGTGCACTTGGTAGCTCAAGGCTGTGTTGCACAATGCCATTGCTAGTCTTCAGAGGGGGTAGGAATGTGTACCCCCCTGCTTGTTTATGTACCACATAACTGTAGTGTTGTCCGTCTTTACCATTAGTTGTCCTGGAAGAATGTAGTCCTTGAAGGCTGTCAGCGCATTCTGTACAAACAACATTTCATAGGTTCATAGGTTCATACTAGGCTATCTGCCCTGGGGCATTTATAAGCCTAGCCCGAGTGTGTTTGGCTTTCGCCACCCTTTGATTTGAGTTTGCTGTGCCCTTTTTAAGGTTAGTTTACTGTGCCTCTGTCTAGTAGTGACACAGAAGTAATCCCCGGGGTAAACCTACGATCTCCCATCCACTCAAGATTCCTCTTGAAGAGAGTCAGTGAGGTGCTCTGCCTAACATGGACTGGGATTCTATTCCAGAGCGAAGGAAGCCTCTGGGTTATGAATCTGTCCCTCCAGCATGCTCTATTTATTTCTGAGCTGAGGTTCAAGTCCCACAAGCTCGTGGTTCTAAGGGATTTAGATTTTATAAGGTGGAGCATGTCCATTAATTCTGGGTTGGACAGAGCTTTGTACGTCAGGCATAGATCGCCATCAAGTAGGCGGTATGCAACTGAGTAGAGCTGGAGTTTTTTTAACCGGGCAGCATATGGGATCTGTTAGAGTCCCTTGATCCTCTTTGTGAGGTACTTTTGGGGTCTTTCTAGTTGCTGCAGGTGTCGGGTAAGGTACATCCCAAAAGGGGCATTGTATTCTATGATGGGCCTGATTAGGGATGAATAAAGGGGCACTATTACCTCACTTGATCTAGATGTGAATCCTTTCATAAGGTGGGCTATGTAGAAGGTCTTTCTAACTACTTTGGCGATGTGGTTGTCGAAGGAGAGATTGCTACTAACTTGGGTCCCCAGATCCCTAATTACTTCTTCTGTACTTAATGGGTTACCATCTATGTGGTAATTTGTGGGCACTTTGTTTTTGCCAAAGGGTATGACTATACACTTTTTGGCATTTAGCTTTAGGCCATGGCTCTGGCACCAGTTATCCGTCTCCGAGACCTTTTTGGAGGATGTTCGTGTCAGCTGGAGAGTCAATTATGGCGCCGAGTTTGGAGTCATCTGCGAACTTGGTCAGCCATAGTCCTCTCGTGTTGGCCTGTACCTCGGAAAAGTATATGCCGAACAAGAGAGGTCCCAGAACAGAGCCTTGTGGGACACCACTTGTAACCGGTTTAGAGTCTGACATGGCTCCGGCAATTCTGATTCTGTGGGTTCTGTCTTGGAGCCAGTTAGCAACCCATCTTGTGACATAGGGGTTTATATTTAAGCTGGATAGCTTATCTATGATGCCCAAGTGGGGTATTGTGTCAAATGCCTTTGTGAGGTCCAGATGGGCTGTGTGGACTACCTTCCCTTTATCTATGGCCTTGGTGACAGTTTCGAAAAAGTCGACCAGGTTCAAGAGGCAGGATCTGCCCTTGACAAAGGCAAATTGGGTAGGATCTAGTGTCTGTAGGTCCCCAATGTCTTTGTTTATGAGTTCCATGATGATCCTCTCCATGGCCTTGCAGATAAGGCTAGTCAGGCTTATGGGGCGATAGTTACCAGGGTCCGTTGAGGCACCACCTTTGTGGAGTGGGACCACTGTTGTTGTACGCCATTCTTTGGGTACATATCCTGTAGTGAGGCTGAGACTGTACAGCAGTTTTACGTGAGGGTTTAGTTCTTGGAGTTCATGTAGGACGCAACCCGGGACTCCGTCTGATCCCATTAAAGCAGTGTTTTTTGCTTTGGAGAGGGCAGCTTTCACCCGAGCATCTGAGATGTTAGGGAGGCTGCACTCTGCTGGGATAGATATTTGCTCTTTTGAGGGGGAAGGGGGGGAGAAGTTTGCCAGGATGTTGGCAATGTCTGTGGGTTCAGTGTATTTTTTGTCGTTTAGAATCAACTCTGAGCATATCTGGGAGTTGCATCCCAGGTTCCTAACATAGCTAAAGAAAGCCTTGTGATTGTCTTTAGTGTCCTGTGCAATTTTCCTCTCGAAGCTGGCCTTGGAGGATTTTATGAGAGATCGTAATTTTTTGCTAGTACTGATCAGAGATACCTTGCCTTTTAGGGATTTTGCTCTATCATGTAGTAGCTTCCTCCTTCTGTTGTACAACTTACTTATGGGCTGGGGTCCACCAGACTGGACGCCTGCCTTTGGACAAGTGGGTCTTGGTTTTGTTTGGGACAGCATGATCCATACATTCATGGAGGTGTCCATAGAATGAGTTTATATAGGATTCTGTGGTTTGGGCAGTAGTTTCCACTGGCCCGGGGGCCTTGAAGGATTCCACCTTGGTTTTGAGAAGTGTGAAGTTCGCTTTTGAGAAGTTTTTCACTGTGGTTTTCTGGGATGGGGGTGGGGTTGGGTTTTGGATATCCAGTGAAATGAATTTATGGTCTGATCTTACCAATGAGGGGCATACTTCTGGTGTGGAGCATAGGGTCCCCATGTTGGTGATGATCAAGTCAAGTATGTTTTCCCCTCTTGTGGGAGTTGTGACTAGTTGTTCCATAGCATCTGAGTTTATAAATTCCAGTAACCTTTGGGCTAGGGTGTTGGGGCTTGAGTAATGCTCCCAGTCTATGTCTATGAAGTCACCCAATATAATGGTGTAATGTTTTCAGGAAAGCCGAGTGGGATTCCTGATTTTGAGATGGTGGTCTGTAGCATGCTATAAACTGAAAGGCAGTTTTGCCCGATGTTAGTTGCACATGGATGGTTTCTGATGCTTCGTGCAACGCCACTAACCTGGAGGTGTGGGTATCCTTGATAAATATGGATACTCCCCCTCCTTTTGTGGTTCGGTCCGAGTTTTGGGGTCGAAAAGCATGATATGAGGTATAACCTGGTAGTGCTGGGGTGCTCTCTGGAGCCTTGAACCAGGTTTCTGTCACTGCACAGAAATCTATGTTCTCCATACTGAGGAGAGCCTCGAGTGCGTGCATTTTGAGGTTCAGACTTCTGGCATTTAGCAGCATTACCCTTAGTTTCTTGTTCTTTGTGTTTTCTATGGAGGTGGGTTTGTCTTTTGAGCCTTGCCTAAAAAAGGCACTATGGGGGTGGCAAGAGCCTTTGCCAGTATCCGAAAGCCCAGGGGTGACAGGTGCAAGCCGTCCCTAGCGAAGCAACATGGCTTGTCGAGCATGTCATCCCAGGCTGACAGGCACCGGATCCCCTTTTGAATGACACCAAAATTTTAGCCAATTGTTAAAATCGATCATTCTGTCTTTATACTGCGGCATCATTCTAGGTGAGGGTAAGATACTGCTCAAGGTCAGGGTCATACCAGCCTGGGCTACATGATCTGAGAGCTCCTCTATGTCTCTTTTCATGTAGTCGAGGGAGGTACGTCTCAGGTCATTCACACCAGCATGTACTATGACAGAATCATATTTGTACTTGCTTTGGAGTGACCCGAGTGCTTGCATTATGTGGCGGATCCTAGCGCCTGACAGGCAGCTCACCGTGACCTTGTTCAGCCTGGTGAGCGGGACAGTCAGTGTGTGACTATAGAATCACCTATTACAAGTGTATCAGGTGTGTTATTCAGCCTTAAGGGCTGTGACTGTTTGGCACACTGACTTTGTGAGCTATGTGTTGCACGTGTTTTGCTGTGGGGTAGCGTTTGCTTGGGTGTCTGCTTTGGAGGTCTCTGCTGCTTAGGTAGATTTTTATTTAGAGCCTCAGAGTATGTTTTTTTGTGTTTATGTGTTTGGTTTGCTGTTGTGGTAGGACTATGTGAGACTGGATTAGTGCTGTGGGAGGTTACCTTCTCCTCCTGACTGGTTACACCAGTTCTGAGGTGAGAGAGCTCAGCCTCCAGTTTGGCTATATGGTTGCATCTCTCACATATGTTTGAACCTGTTTGGAGGAGGAGAGGGTTGTCCGTGTACATGAGGCAGTTGTAACATTGCCTCAAGATTCCCAGATTCACCAGCTGGACTGGAGAGGAAACCATTAACTGACCTTTGGACATGCTAGAGTAGTAAAGGGAACTCTTATCACTTAATTAAAAAGGACCAATAGGGAACAAGGTAATTTTGGAGAGTATATGAGGATGTAGTGCTTTTAGTTTATTAGTGCTAGATTGTAAGATTGCTTATTTGGGCAAGTGCAGGGCCTTAGATTGAGAATAGGGTGTTTAATTTGAGAGAGAGAGAGCAGTTCTAAGGGAAAAAGTGAACAGCAGACTGTGGAGCCGGGAATAGTTTAAACCCGATTAAGCAGCGCTGCGCTATGTGCACAATCGTGCAAAGCCGCGCTAAAGCGGGTTTTTATGCAGGGAACTTCAAAGAGCTAGAAATGGCCCAAAACGGCCAAATACTACAAGATTCTTGTGCTGAGGTCACTCCTTCAGGGACCGATAGGCTGCTCAAGGCTCCCCACTCCCACAGGTGAGCAAAGAAACTTCCTTCTATCCAAGTAAGGAAATGGGCAACACAGGAACTATCCAAAAGTCCAGAATACAGCAAAGCCTGTATAAGGGACTATTCTAGTTTAGGAAAGGCGAAAAACAAATAATTTTTTTTTTTGTTTTCTTTTCGATTGATATGTACGTGCATTTGATTTAGGTCCCATTGGCCCTGAATGCACTTCCCTGCCAGGTGAGCCACCCATGCATAGTCTGATGCATCTGTAGTTAGGGTTCGGGCGGCAGGGGGTAGCGTGAATGGCAGTCACTTGTTTTGGTGGCAGGCCTCTGCCCACCATAGGAACTCCAGGCGTAGGCAAGGAATGATGGGAATCATCGTTTCCAGGCTGTGACAATGTTGACTCCATAGGCTTTTTAAGTACCACTGAAGTTTCCTCATATGCAGTCTTCCATATGGAATTAGAAGAATGCAGGAGGCCATGAACTCCAAGGCTTGCAGTATTTGTCCTGCAGATAGCAGGGTTTTTGTGGCCACTTGTTTGAAGTAAGTTACCAAATGAATTTGCTTTTCTGGCGTGAGGAAAGCCATCTGGGCAGTTGTATTCAAGTTTGCACCCAGAAATGTAAACTGTTGAGAGGGTACCAGTTGTGATTTCTTTTCATTTATGGTGTACCCTAGACAAGTTAGAACCCTTTATACAAAAGCCAGTTGATTTAGAAGTATGGCCTGGTTTTCTGCCTGAATTAGACAATCGTCCAGGTATGGATATAGTTGAAGATTTCTTTGCCTGCAAAATGTAATTACTGGAGCCAGGCACTTTGTGAATACCCTGGGTGCAGTAGACAAGCCAAGGGGCAGTGCAGAGAACTGACAATGCAAGTAGCCTGCTTTGAAGTGTAGGTATCTTCTGCAAGATTCCCTGACTGGGACATGCAAGTAAGCTTCTTTTAAATCTAGAGTTGCCAACCAGGCATCTTTGCCTAGCATGGGAAGTAACTGGTGAAGAGTCAGCATCTTGTATTTTGGAATGTCCAGAAAGGTATTTAGAGTAGACAGGTTTAGAAATGGACGCCATGATTTGTCTTTTCTGGGTACCAGGAAAAACCTGGAATAGAAACCTTGTCTCTTTTCCTCTTCTGGTACGAGTTGAATTGCCCCCATGTTTAAGAGGGAAAGTACTTCTTTCTGAGCCTCTGCCCACTGATTTGGTGGCAAGTCTGGCCACCCGTTTGGTGTTGGCAACGTGTGAAAATGAAATCTGTATCCCTGGGACACTATTTAAAACCCATTTGTCCTGGGTTACGAGTTCCAATTTTATTGCATGAAAAGCAACCCCCCCCCAAACCCTGAAACCTGGTGCTTTTGATGTGTCTGGATTCGGCTTGAGAGGATCTTGAAGGAGCTGGAAAGGACCAATTCTTGGTATAAATATTGGAGGTTGCACTTGTAAGAAATCTTTTACAGTTTGCATAGACTTAGCTTTATCTTCCTTCTTTTTTAAAACTTCTTCAGCCTTATTGCCAAACAGGCAGTCCTGATTTAAAGGAGCATCCAACAATTTTGCTTTAACAAGATCAGAGATTGCAAGCCAAGCATGCCTTCTAAGCACAGACCCATTAAACAGCAACCCTGCAAGAGGCCTCTAAAGAATCAAAACCACATTGCAAAGTATGTTTTCCAACTTGTTCAGCAGAAAGCAATAAATCCTGTAAATCTTTATTTTCCATACAGTCAGAAATAAACAATTTTCTGTTTAAGCAGTCCAATAATATGCTGTTGATATTTTAACATATGAAATTGGCAGTTTAAAGCCCTGATAGCCAAGGCTGCAGAAGTATAAACCTTTTTACCTCATCTATCCAGCACCCTGGAGTCTATCAGAAGGGGTAGGATTTTTAGCAGTAGAAGCCTTAATGCCCTTAGGCCCTTGAGAAATGGTTTCAGGATCTGCAACAGGATTTTTGAAAAGGAACTTGTGGGACTCAGGAACCCTGTATTATCAGTCAGGTTTACAAGGAGCTGGAAGCAGGGAATCGGGGGCCATACTGGATTTCGAAAAGACTATCAACAATGTCTAGTACAGAGGTATAGCCAAAGGCCTATGCTGAGGTAAAAGAAGAAAATCCCCAAGTCTCTTTAAATTTCAAGAGTCGGCCAACCAGTACTTGCAAACTGCTTCTGCTTCAGGCACCGCACTGCAAGAAAGATTGAGGTAATGACCTCGGCTGCACGTTTTATACCCGACTACCTGACGTCATGGAATAAGGGACAGCAACCACCACAGGACTCAACACTTTGTTAATCAGGCCGACTGAGGGCAACCTGCCAGCAGATTACCCAAATGTAATGACTGCAACAGTGAAACACTAAGAACATCCAGGACTGCAACAGTGAATACAATCGAACATCTAGATTTAAGGTAAGTGTACACAACTGTACTATGTTCGTGTTTCACTGTTGCAGTCATCACACTTGGGTTGATTCCCAAAGCTGATGAAGGGTGAGTGCAGTCAAGAAGTGTTGGCGCTGGCTAGCCGGCCTTGTAAGACTGCTGTAGCAAATCCAGCTCTAGATTTAGAAAAAAATAGGCAAATGGTAATGCTTGGTGAAGGTGTGTATAGAACTCCAAGTTGCAGCTTCCAGGATGTCCCTGGTGGGGACCCCCCTCAGAAATGCTGTAGAGGTTGAAGTAGCTTGAGTGGAATGAGTTCCATGGTGCTTGTAGCAGAAATTAATGCATTGTGCTACCCATTTGGAAATGGTTTGCTTCGAAACGGCCTTGCCTTCTGGCCCTGTAGCAAAGCTGACTAGTAGCTGGTCATTTTCTGAAAGGCTTAGTCCTGTGAAGGTAGAACCCTCTATTCAGAGGATTAGGTAAAAAGGTTGGCAAATGGATGGATTGGTTTAAAGCCACACTGGATACCACCTAGGGCATAAAGGAAGGGTTAGTCCTGAGGGAAGCCCTGTCAGCATGGAAAATAATGAAGGGCTCCACTGCCATTAGTGCCTGTAACTCGCTCTTCTTGCTGAAGTAATAGCTAGAAGTAAGGCTGTTTTCCAAGAGGAATTTTAACTCTGCTGAAGCAGCAGGTTCAAAAGGGGGAAGTGTGAGCTTTTCCAGTACAAAGTTAAGGTCCCAGGCTGGGGTGGGAGCTCTCCTAGGGGACCTTAAATTGTTAGCTCCTCTCAGGAATTGCTTGATGAGGGTGAGAAAAAAAAAAAAGAGGAGGCTCAGTATTATAATGGGATGAGATGGCAGAGGCATGAATCTTAATGGATGAGAAGGATAGGCCTCTGTGCCGCAGCTCTGCTAGATAAATCAAGGATATGAGGTAAGTTGGGCACAGCTGTGTCCTTTCCTTGAGACAGACTCCAAGAACAATATCTTTTCCACTTTTCAGTATAGGATTCCCTAGTACTAGGCCTTCTGGCCTCAAGGATGACATCCAGCACCTGTTTGCTGAGGAATGCTGGAGGTGTTTTCATGGGATAAGTCAGGCTGCAAGGTTTAGGGTTTGCATCTGTGGATGCAAAATCTGTCCCTCCTGCTGAGAAAGCAGGGAAGGTGTCTGATGCAGTTGCCAGAGTGGCACTACTTTCAGACTGCGTAGGAGTGGGTACCAGTGCTGGCGTGGCCATCTGATGCAATGAAGATTGCCCTTGGTCTATCCTGTTTGATCTTGAGTAGTATTTTTGAGAGGAGGGGCAGTGGTGAAAAGGCATAAATTGAGATGTTTTCCCATGTAAAGGATAGGGTGTCCACCTTCCAGGCTCTGCTGTGAGGGTTCCGGGTACAAAAGTTGTTCAATTAGTTGTTTTGGGGGGGGGGGGGGGGGAGGCAAAAAGGTCCACCTCCGGAGTTCCCCACCTCTGGGTTAGAAGTTTGATTAGGTTCCAGTTTCCACTTGTGAGGGTCCAAGTAGATTTCTGCTTAAGTCGTCTGCCAGTGAAATTTGCTTGCCAGGCAGGAATTGAGCTTGTAGTTGCACGTGCATGCTCAAGGCTGTATTTCACAGAGCCATCGCTAACCTGCAGAGTGGGTAAGAAAGAGTCCCACCCTGCTTGTTTGTACCACAACTGTGTGTTGTCTAACAGGAGCGGTCCTGGAAGGATAAGGTATTTGAAGACTGTCTGAGCATTCTGTATAGCTAGCATATCTTTTTGATTGATATGCAGGGGAATTTGTTCTGGGCTCCATTTGCCTTGAATGCATTTACCTGCCATGTGAGCCCCCCACGACCTGACGTCATGGAAGAGGCGACAGCATCCGACGCTGAAGTCCCAAGACTCTGGTATTCAGGCCAACTGAGGGCTACCTGCAGGCAGATAACCCAAGTGTGATGACTGCAAAAGTGAAATACGAAGAACATCCAGTGTTTGGTAAGGTAACTGTGGCTTAAGTGAAGAAGTTGAACATGAAGAAAGTTCTTGACTGTTTGCATGGACTTGGCCTTTTCCTCAATCTTCTTAAGCACGGTTTCAGCCTTGGGGTCAAAAAGGAAATCTTTGTCCAAAGGAGCATCCAAAAGACTGGTTTCACATGTTCAGGGAGGGACTGCTCCCTCAGCCAGGCACATCTTCTAATGATGGATCCAGTAGCTGTTGCCACTCTGAAAGCTTCCACAACTCCACAGCTCCATTTCAAGGACTGCTTAGCTACTTGAGAGCAAGAATTGCTCACGTTTAATAGCTCATTGGAAAGGGCCTTATTTTCAATCCCCACCAGTTTTTGCTTCATCTGGTCTCAAACTGTTTCCTGATATTTCACCATATGAAACTGGCAATTTAAAACTCTCATGACCAGGGTAGCAGATGTGTAAACTTACTTTCCAAACCTGTCAAAGGCTCTGCTTTGTCAGTAGGCTATGGATTTTTGTAAGTGCTAGATTTAGCTCCCTTAGGACCTTGAGTAATCACTTCATGGGCTGCTACAGGGTTCTTGAAAAGTGTATGTGGGAATCCAAAATCTCTCTACAACCTATCAGGTTTCCAAAGGGCAAGGGGTGAGAGGTCTTGCTGTAAGGAAAAAATCCAGCAAGACATCTCCCACTACCTCTAAGACTGAAAGAGTGGCAAGAGGTTTATGCTCAGGGAGTTTGGATTGTGGATAGTCCTGTGCTTCCTCAGGATATGTAGTCTCTCCCCCAAAGGAAAGGTCTTCAGGAGGAGGAGCTAAGGCAAGATTCTCATCAGAATATTAACCCCATAGGAAGCCTCTCTCAAAGGTGACTTCATCATTATCATCCTAAGAGTAAAAAAGAATCAGAAGACTCCTGGGGAGAGATATCCCTTTTCCTTTTACCAAGAGAAGCCAATCTAGCTGGGTCTGGATGATAGGCCAGAGTTGGGGAGTGGTAGTCGGCAATATTGGCTGGAGAAAGCTAGATGTAGCCTTTTTGTGCAAGGCCTTAGGCTTGGGCCCAAGGGTAATGTGTGCACTAGAGCCAGGACGTAGGACACCCGAATCCCAGGGATGGTGAACCAAGGAGATCTCCTGAGAACAAGAGACTGACATTCCAACAGTTTGGGAGCAGTGGTCAGAAGTTGGAACCTGCTTGTGCAGATGTATAGGGACCCAGTGGCATACTGGACTGCAAAAGGGTCACGAGAGGCCTCAGCCACAACCCTCAGCAAAAATTCCACTCGCTACTCGAGGAATGAGAGACCACTCGTAAGGTGAAAGGATGGTGCGACTCAGTCTGTCCGCTAGGAAGTTGGTCCGTCCCGGAATGTGCGTTGCAATGAGAAAGCGGATGGTGGAGATCGCCCATTCCCACACTCTCATGGTTTCGACAGAGTGGGAAAGACCTGGTTCCCCCTTGTTTGCTGATATACCATACCACAGACATACTTGTCTGTTTGGACTGCAATTGTTCCTACAGGGAGAAGGCTCTGAAGTGCTTGCAACGACAACAGCACTGCCCTCATCTCTAGAACATTTATGTGCAATAAGGTCTCCGAATCGTTCCACGTGCCTTGGACCGTCCTGCTCGAATAATGCCCCACCCCAAACAAGAGGCGTCCGTGGTCACCGTGGCGAGAGGGGGGGCCGTGGCAAAGGGGCGTCCCGTATGGAGGTCCAGCGATTGAAGCCACCAAACGAGAGCCCTCTTGCAAGCCCTGCTGAGAGAAATGGGGGGGGGGGGGTAGTGAAGAAGGGACCATTGGACTTGAGAGTCCACTATAAAATCCTCATGCTCAGACGCGCCATTGGAAGGAAGTTTATAGAGGCTGCCATTGACCCCAGGGCCCTCAGAACCAATCCCGCCGGAGGTTTTGAAGATTGAAAGATGGCCTGCACATGTGCCCTCAAAGTGTGTAACTGGTCGAAAGTTAAGAAGGCTAGTTGCCTGTTGGTGTCCAGTCTGGCCCCGATAGTCTATCACATGAGTCGGGGTGAGAGAGGACTTGTTTGAGTTTATGGTGATCCCTAGTTGTGAAGCAAGGTTGAGAAAGTAGTCCCTGGCTAAGCATAGTAGATGCCTTGTCGGGGCGGTGAGAAGCCAGTCGTCCAGGTATGGGAAGACCTGCATTCCCTGGAGTCTCAGGTGGGCCGCTATCACTGCTAATACCGTGGTGAACACCCTGGGGGCTGAGGTGAGACCAAAGGGGAGGACCCTGAACTGATAATGACTGGCTCCCAGCCGGAAGCGGAGAAACCTCCTGGACCGTTCGTCCATTAGTGTGTGGTAGTACGCGTCCTTGAGGTCTATGGAGCACATCCAGTTGTTCTCCTGCAAGAGGGGGAGAATAGATTGAAGAGTGACCATCCGGAACTTTTCTCTGGTTACTGACAGAGGATGGGCCTTAGGTCCCCCATCTTTTTTGGCACCAAAAGGAACCTGGAGTAGAAACCCGATCCGGACTGGCCTGGGGGGACGTGTTGGATGGCTCCTTTTCCTAAAAGCAGCCAAATTTCCACAGCCGCTGCCTCCCTCTGATTGGGTGGAACATCTGGGAGGTGTGCGGGGGTGTCGGGAATGTAGGAAAAGGGAATTCTGTATCCTCTGGATATGATACGAAGCAACCAGTGGTCTGTTGTAATGGACTCCCAAGTTGCCAGGTGCTTCGAGAAATGCCCCACCCCGACTGCCTCCAGAGTGGAGCAGTCGGGCAACCCTTCAGGGTTGCTGTGTGGCCGATCAGAGAAGGTTTCTCTGGACCCAAAGTTCTTCGGGCCCCCTCTGCCTCTAGGGCGGCGTCCACCCTGTTCCTCCTCTGCCGAGGAAGGACTGGGAGTCCGGAGCGGACTGGGATTGTTGCGAATTTCGGAACCACATCTTCTTCTGTCCCTTTTGGTTCTTGGAGAAGGACCTCTGGGGAGCAGAGAAGCGGACTCAGACAGCAGACAACATCTTCCTGTCCTTTTCGCTCTGGACCAAGGTCTCGCGAACTGTCTTGCCAAACAGGGCAGAACCATCGAAGGGGGCATTCGCACAGGACGCCTTGAAGGGTTCCGCGAAATCACAATGTCGGAGCCAGGCCTGGCACCTCATAACTAGGCCTGCTCCGCTGGCTCTAGCGGCCCCCTCTGTAGCATGTGATAAAAGCCGCATAGAGGTGTTTGATATAGACCTAAGAGTGGCCATGCGAGTGGAGTACAACTGTTTGTCCTCCCCCGACATGGACTCCGGGGGCGATGCAGCGTATTCTCTGATAAGGTCTCGCTGCAGTCGAATGATATGTGCCATGTAGTTCAGGGACCTTACAGAGAAGGTCGCTGAACTAAAGACCCGCTTCCCGAGACAGTCCATCGAGCGAGACTCCTTGCTCGGGGGATGGACCGAGGGACTGTCTTGGGCTAGCTCCCTCTTGGTGGCTGCCGCCACCAACATGGCATCTACGGGGGGTCCCTTGCTCCAATGGGATTTCTCTGCTGGAGGGCTCAAGATCCTGTCGGGACGTTTGGGGACTGGCTCCACAGTGTCCGGCTCCTTCCACGCCCTAGTGGTGATAAGGTCTACTAAGGGGTCGGCCGGAGGGGACACCCAAGAGGTAGATGGGCCTGCTTCGAATGCCTCCAGGAACACGGATTCGTCAGAGGAAGCCTTGGGGGCAGACCACCCCCCTCTTATCCTAAGCATTTACATCCTCGGGGGGTGACCTTGGGAAGCCTTCCCCCTCATCCAAATCCATGTCTTCTGTCAAGGACTCTGGGGAGTCCACATGCCTCCTCTTACACTTCCGCTTGTGAGGAACATCCTCGGGGAGACTGTCAGAGGACGACTCACCAGCAAAGTACAGTTTTGTACTTACCATAAATGTAGATGTCCGATAGATATGCAACTGCAGTCCTGACATATGGGTTGTCCTGCCTCAGGCAGCCCTTCGGTCGGCCGGATTCCAAAGCCTGGGTCCGGCGTCGGCTGATGTCGCCTCTTCCCTGACGTCAGAGTGGCTGGGGTATAAAAGCATCAGCCGACACCATCTTCTTCAGTGTTTCTTGCCCCAGATGCCAGGTGCCCTCCAAGGAAGGCTAAATTTAGAGAATGGATAAAATTCCAGACATGCACAACAGTAATAAACAGATACACCATAAATACTATCCCCAGCTAATATGAGAAAAGGGGGAGTGGACCCAAAAAGATAATTACAGAGGGGTAGGAGGGAGGGGAAACCTGACTGCAGTTGCATATCTATCGGACATCTACATTTATGGTAGGTACAAAACTGTACTATGTCCTTCAAGAATGCAACTGCAGTCCTGACATAATTGGGTTGAATACCATAGCCAATCTGGGGGTGGTAGGATCTAAGATAATGATGGTGTAGCTAAAATGCCCTGCAGGACTGCAGAAGCAAAGCCTGCTCGGGATCTGGAATATAAAGGCAGGTTGTAATGCTTGGAAAATGTATGCACGGAGCTCCATGTAGCAGCTTCTAGAATGTCCTTTGTAGCCACCCCTCTTAAAAAGGCTGTGGAGGTGGCTGTAGCTCTGGTGGAGTGTGGCCTGATATTGGCTGGCACACCTTTTCCATGGAAAGAGTAGCAGAATCTGATGCAGTTTCCAATCCATTTTGAAATTGTTTGTTTGGAAATTGCCTTCCCTTGTACTCCAGGAGTGTAAGCTACAAATAGTTGGTCAGACTTTGTTGGCCTTTGTTCTATCCAAGTAATAGTGCAATTGTCTGTGCATGTACAAAGTGCGCAGAAGTTTTTCTCCTTTATTTTGAGGACTGGGAAAGAAATTAGGCAGGTGAATTGCTTGGTTCAGAGAAACCCTGGATATCACTTTTGGCATGAATGAAGGATTGGTTCTTAAAGAGACTCTGTCCTGATGAAAAATGAGAAATGGAGGTACTGCCATGAGGGCCTGTATTCTCCAAGACTCTTCTTGCTGAAGTAATTACCAACAGGAAAACTGTTTTCCAGGAGAGAAATTGCAATTCTGAAGATGCTGCTGACTCAAAAGGAGGAAGAGTTAATTTTTCCAAGACAAAATTGAGGTCCCATGCAGGCACTGGTGGTTTTCTTGGAGGTTTCATATTCTTTATCCCCCTTAGAAACTGTCTTAGCAAAGGATGTGAGAACACAGGTGGGTCACAGTTGTATTTTGCTGAAATTGCTGAAGCGTGTATTTTTATGGAAGAATATGAAAGGCCATTGTGAAACATTTCTGCCAAGTATTCTAGAATCTGTGGGATGTTCATTACTGATGCATCCTGACCTTTGTTGGCATTCCAGATGTTGAACCTCTTCCATTTGGCTAAATAAGTTTTTCTGGTGGAAGGCCTGCGTGCTTCCAGTAGGATCTCTTGAACTTTTTTGGAGAGAGAAATATGGGGAGAAATCATGTAACCCTCCAAGCTGTCAGTTGCAATGTTTGCAGGTTTGGATGGACAGTCCTGTAATTGTGCTGAGTTATAAGCAGAGGCCATAGAGGCAGGGGCCACGGTTTGGTGCGAGTTATGCTCCTTAGTAATGGGTACCAGTGCGGTCTTGGCCAGTCTGGAGCTATCAAAATGCCTTTCGGTTGTTCTGCTTTGATCTTCAGTAACACCTTGGTCATTAATGGTAGAGGCGGGAATGCATAGATTGTTAGAGAATTCCAACTGAAGGAGAGAGCATCTATTCTCCAGGCTTGAGGATGGTGTGTCCTTGAGCAGAACTTTTTCAGATGATGATTGTGGTGCGAGGCAGAGAGGTCTATGTCCGGCCTTCCCCAAATGTCTGGATGCAACATCCATTCGTGGGGGTCCATAATGTTTCTGCTTAGACTGTCCGCCAGAATATTGTCCTTGCCTGGAACAAACTGGAATTGCAACTATGTTCAGTTTCAGGGACTTTTCCCAAAGAGTCATTGTTAGTCTGCAAAGGGGGTAAGAATGAGTGCCTCCCTGCTTGTTTATGTACCACATAACAGTGGTGTCTGTCTTTTAGCAAATGACCTTGTTGAAGAAATTTTCCGAAGGCCTCGATTGCATGAATCACTGCCAGCATCTCTTTTTGATTGATGTGCAGATGCAATTCCCGGGGAGCCCATTGCCCTTGAATGCATCTGCCTTCCATGTGCGCCCCCCAGCCATGATCTGAGGAGTCTGTTGTAATGGTTTGGCTTGCTTGAGGTTTGTTGAAGGGCATGCCTTTGTTTAGCTGGCTTGCTTGTGCCCACCACAGAAATTCCTTTTGTAGACATGGAATGAGTGGAATAATTGCTTCTAAGTTGTGGCTGTGTTGAGACCATAGACTTTTTAGGTACCATTGTAGTTTTCTCATGTGTAGTCTTGCCAGTGGGATCAGGAGAATGCAAAATGCCATGAAACCCAGGGCCTGCAGGATTTTCCTTGCAGTCATCTGGGTGTGCCTTGCTAGGCTTTTGAAGTAATCTGGTAATTGTTCTTTTTCTTCTGTGAGGAAAGCCATTTGTGAATTTGTGTCCAGTTTGGCTCATAGAAAAATTATTTGTTGGGATGGCAGTAGTCTTGATTTTTGAATGTTGACTGTGTATCCCAAAGCCTGTAGTAAGTGAAAAAGATTTAGGAGGGTGAGACTTAGCCTGGCTGGCGGCCTTAGCATGTGTGTAGGCCTTGATGGACAGACACAGGAGGCCTAGCTGCCCCACGTGCTGGAGTAACTTTGTCCACCGGTATGGTGTCAGGCAAATCTTGGGCTTCGGTTTCAGGAGGAAAAACAACAACCGGCACCGGGGAAACCTCCGGGACCGAAGTGTGCGGTAAAGCGGTGTAGTCTGCCTGGAGCGGTTGAATTACCGCCTCCGAAGAGACCGATGCACTCGCTGTAGGCTTAGGTGTGGTGTCGGTGGAAGTCGCGGGCCGCGAAGGTCTGTCCCGGTCCTTCCGTTTTTTGGAAACGTGTGCTGTCGGGAGTTCCGACGGCATGATATAGGAGTAATTTTCCCCAAAAAAGTCTTCAGCAAATTCTGCCCGGCGCCTAAGTGTGCGCTTATTGAAGCAAGCACAGGCAGCACAGGCCGAGACGTCGTGGTCTGGGCCGAGGCAGGGAAGGCAGTAAGAATGGAAGTCCTTATGAGGTATTTGTTTACCACAAGACAAACAATTATTAACTTTTTCAGTTTTGTCTGACATCGGCTGAGGCAAGAAAAGGTTCCCCAGCGGGGTACTTAGCTTTTTGATGACTTCGGTATCTAAAAACACAGGAGCTGGCCGACCGGCACTTGCGAACTGCTTCTGCTTCGGGCACCGCGCAGCAGGAAAGACTGAAGATGGCGTCGGCTGATGCTTTTATACCCCAGCCACTCTGACGTCGGGGAAGAGGCGACATCAGCCGACGCCGGACCCAGACTTTGGAATCTGGCCGACCGAAGGGCTGCCTGAAGCAGGACAACCCATATGACAGGACTGCAGTTGCATTCTTGAAGGACATAGTCTTGTTCCAGGGGAACGACCTGAGACATCAAAGCAGGCTGTCCCTGTGGCCAGGTGACGGAAGCCCTGCCCAAACGAGAGGAAGTGCTGGATGGAGCTGTAGCAGGGAGCGGGGGCCTGGATGCACTCAACAGAGCCCTCTCCATCACATCGAAGGCCGAGGGAGAGCCACTCTCTCTAGGATCTGAGAGCCGACCCTCACTCTGATCTGATCGATAGATCTGAGTCGGAGCCGGCGCCGAGACAATCGGATCCAAAGGGCCAGTGTGCTCTGACCTCGACGGAGCCGGAGACCCACCAAACCCCTTGGATCCGAAGCTCAGAGCACGGCTCCAAGAGCTCGGATCTGGAAAAACTAAGGGAGAGTCGGAGCCAAAGTACCAGATACTGTCGGTGCCGACCCACCCCCGGCTCCAACGCTGCCTGGCTCCGAGCGCTCCGAACCCGGGAAGCGGGTCAGAGAAGGTGCTATCGGGGTAAAGAAGGGTGTTGAGCTCCCCCCCCGGAGGGGAGGGAAGCAGGAGCACTCCCATCTGCATTTGGGCCTGGATGAACCTTCGCATCACCCGGTCCAAATCAGCTTCAGAAAGGCTACGTTTTTGACCTCGACGAGGCCACCGAGGCTGGCCGGGAGTGCCGCCTCGATGACCTCGGGTCTCCTCCTCCTTGGGTCCCAGTGAGAAGCATGGAGACCGGAGCCGAGAAGGAGGAGACCTGGAAGCCGTAGAGGGAGAAGCCCACTTAGCAGGGGGGGGCCGAAGCCGAGGCCTCAGCCCGCCGCTTGTGGTGCTTCTCCCTCCGTTTTCTCTCCTGACCTCCCTCTCCTCCAGCGCCGAAGAGGGAGATTAAGTCCCGGCCGGGGGGGGCAGGAGTGGTCTCCTCCGAAGCCTGGGAGGAGGCCACAGAAGTACCGGCGGCCAAAGCTGAATCCGGGGGCAAAAGTCCCGCCAGGATCAGCTTAGACATCCGGTCCTTCAGTGCCCTGGGGTTGAACGCCGCACAGATAGTGCATCCAGAGGAAAGGTGTTCAACCCCAAGGCACCAGACGGAGTGTGGCCATCCACCGGGGAGAGCTTATGGCCACACTCGGTGCACTTAGAAAAGATTGGCTTTGGGGCCTCAGACAAAGAAAACACACTCGCTAGGCCCCAAACACACTACACACAGAACTATGCACCAGCAAAGGGGAGGGTAAATGAACTAAAATTAACTAAAAAGTTCAACGAGTATTACACCAAAGGGAAACCTAACACACTCATACACTAAAAGGTAGAAGAAAAACAAAGTTTTAAAATTTCTCACAACTCTGTGAAGACCCTAGAACCAGGAGCTCAAAACCTAGCTGCTGACCAGAAGTGCGGCAAACTAGATCTGAAGTCAGTCAGGGTTGGCAGGGGATTACAGGTAAGGGGAGGAGCTAGGAGCTTGGATCTAAGCCTTGTAAAGTTGCCAGCTCGGATCAGAGGTCGGATCTGTATCCCACAGGTTGCAGACCAAATGAAGTTAACTACTTCAGATGTACAGTTTTGTACCTACCATAAATGTAGATGTTAGAGTGTTCACACTGCTGCAGTCATTACACTTGGGTTATCCTGCCGTCAGGCGGTCCCACAGTCAGCCAGAGTTCCAAAGTCTTGGTCCGGCGTCAGTTGCTGTCGCTTCTTCCCTGACGTCAGTGCACCAGGGGTATACAAGATGCATCCAATGCCATTTTTCTCAGTTTTTCTTGCTGCAGATGTCAGGTGCCCCCAAGTAGGTAGGCAATACATATTGCTAATAAAAGATATATATAAAATAAAAACAATACCTTCAGTTACAAGCAAATACGCCACAAAGGTTGTACAGGACAGAAAGGTATAGATAAGTCCAGCTAGGACAGAGGGGATGCAGGGAGGGTAACCTGGACTGCAGCAGTTTGAACACATCTACATTTATGGTAGGTACAAAACTGTACTATGTTCATAGTGTTACACTGCTGCAGTCATTACACTTGGGTAGAATCCCAAAGCTAAGGTTGGGTGGCTGGTCTATAAAGAGTTGGGATTGGCTATGAGGCCCTGCAGAACTGCAGTGGCAAATCCTGCTCTGGATTTAGAGTAAAGAGGCAAGTGGTAATGCTTGGTAAAGGTGTGCACTGAACTCCAAGTTGCAGCCTCCAAAATTTCCTTGGTTGGTACTCCTCTGAGAAAGGCTGTTGAAGTAGCTGTTGCTATGGTGGAATGTGGCCTAATGTTATTAGGGACTGATTTTCCATGCTGTGTATAGCAGTAACCATTTAGAGATGGTCTGTTTTGAGATAGCCTTGCCCTGTGATCCTGCAGCATATGCTACAACAGTTGCTCAGTTTTCCTGAAAGCTTTTGTTTTGTCCAAGTAGAAGCGTAGCTGCCTGTGTATGTCCAAAGAGTGCAGAAGTTTCTCCCCTTTATTCTGGGGGTTGGGATAAAAAGTTGGCAAATGGATGGTTTGGTTAAGAACCACACTAGATATAACCTTTGGCATAAAGGCAGGGTTTGTCCTTAAAGAAACCCCGTCCTGATGAAAAATTATAAAAGGTTCCACTACCATTAATGTCTGTAGCTCTGAGACTCTTCGTACAGAAGTTACTGCCAGGAGCAGAGCTATTTTCCATGATAAAAATTTTAGATCGGCTGTATTGGCTGGCTCAAAAGGTGGCAGGGTCAGTTTTTCTAAAACAAAATTGAGGTCCCAAGTTGGTGCTCTCCGGGGCAGTCTTATGTTTTTAGCCCCTCTGAGGTACTGCTTTAGCAAGGGATGAGAGAATAAAGAAGGATCCGTGTTGTAATGTGCTGAAATGCCAGAAGCATGGATCTTAATTGATGAGAAGGATAGGCCTTTGTCCAGCATCTCAGTTAAGTATTGTAAAATCTGAGGAATGTTTGGGACAAGAGGGTCAAGGCTTTGAACCTGGTTCCAGGCGCAGAATCTCTTCCATTTTTCTGAGTAAGATTTCCTGGTGCTAGACCTCCTGGCCTCCAAATTAACATCCATAACAGATTTAGAGAGAGGTGTTGCCTGTTTGACTAATGAATCTGCCATGCAGCCAGGTTTAGAATTCTGAGCTGACCGTGCAAGATCAGATTGTTTTGTTGAGTCAGAAGGTGTGAAATGAGGCAAAATCCATGATGGGCCTTGAGCTAAGTTCTTTAAGATTGGGTACCAGTGCTGGCGTGGCCAGTCTGGAGCAATCAGGATCATCTGTGGTTTTTCTTGTCTGGCTTTTAGGAGTACCTTTGAAAGGAGAGGCAGTAGTGGGAAGTCAAACTTTTAGGCTTTTCCAGCTGAACGAGAGAGCATCCACTTTCCATGCTTGTGTGTGGCAAGTCCTTGTGCAGAATTTTTGTAGTTGGCAATTCAGTGGGGAGGCAAAAAGATCTATGTCTGGGCATCCCCATTTTTGCGTTACCATGCTGAAGATTTGAGGATTCAATTTCCATTTGTGAGGGTCCATGATATTTCGGCTTAGATAGTCTGCCACAGTATTTTTCTTTCCTGGCAGGAATTGTACTTGCAGATGAACTTGATAAGTTAGAGCTGTGTTCCACAAGGTCATGGCTTGCCTGCATAGGGGATAAGAATGAGTACCCCCTTGCTTGTTTATGTACCACATTACTGTGGTGTTGTCTGTCTTTAATAATAATTGTCCTGGATGCAGAAGGTCCCTGAAAGCTGTTAGGGCATTTTGAATAGCCAACATATCTTTTTGACTGATGTGAAGATGCAATTGGTCTGTGGTCCACTTGCCCTGAAAACATTTTCCTGCCATGTGTGCTCCCCAGGCATAATCCGAAGCATCGGCTGTTAAGAGTCTGCCTGGCTGTGGGTAGAATGAAAGGCTGACTCTTGCTGAGGTGACATGTCTGTGCCCACCATCGAAACTCCTGTTGTAGGCAGGGAATTATTGGTATTACTGCTTCTACACCAAGAGAGTGTTGAGTCCAAACACTTTTTAGGTACCATTGTAATTTCCTCATATGCAGTCTGGCATATGGAATTAGTAGTATGCAGGATGCCATGATTCCCAGGGCCTGCAGAATTTTTCTTGCAGGGAGATGGGACTTTGCCAGTAATTGAAAATATCGAATCAGTTGTTCTTGTTTGTCTGGTATGAGATAAGCCATCTGGGCCGTTGTATTTAAGCTGGCACCCAGGAATATTACCTGTTGTGAGGGCACTAGTTTTAACTTCTTTTCGTTTACTGTGTACCCTAAAGAAATTAGCAACCTTTTTACAAACGCCAGCTGCTTTAGAAGAATTTCCTTTGTCTCTGCTTGAATGAGGCAGTCGTCCAGGTATGGAAATATGATATATGAATTCCTTTTTGTCTGCAAAATGCAATTACTGGTGCCAGGCACTTTGTAAAGACCCTGGGCGCAGTAGATAAGCCAAAGGGCAGTGCAGAGAATTGGTAATGCATTGTACCAGCTTTGAATCAGAGGTATCTTCTGCAATTTTGTCTGATAGGGACATGCAGGTATGCCTCTGAGGTCCAGAGTAACAAGCCAAGCCTTCTTGCCCAGCATGGGAAGAAGCTGCTGTAGTGTCAACATTTTGAATTTCGGAACATCCAGGTAAGTATTTAGAGTTGAAAGGTCTAGTATGGGTCTCCAGGCTTTGTCCTTTCTGGGGACCAGGAAGAGTCTTAAGTAAAATCCTTGTCCTTGTTCCTGCTGTGGTACTTTCTGAATAGCTCTCATGTCCATGAGGGCTGAAATCTGTTTTTGAGCCTCTGCCCATTGATTTTGTGGCCGGTTTGGCATTCCTTTTAGCCTTGGTAAAGTGTGAAAGTGGAACTTGTAACCTTGAGACACAATATTCAGAACCCATTTGTCTTGGCTGATTGTTTGCCAAGTTTAAGAAAAAAGTGCTAGTTTTCCCCCTAAGGGGGCTGCCAAAAGGGAAGTGCTTGGCGTACGAAGGGGGAAATCATTAGGACTGTTTCCTGTAAGGCTGAGACTTGTCCTCACCTCTTTTTGGGGTTGAGGTACCCCACTGTCGCTGTCTGTTAGAGCCTTGGGGTTGAGATCTGCCTCTTGGGCGTCTGTATCTGCTTCTCTGTGGCCTGTATGACACTGGAAAGGACCAATTCTTTGTAGGCCAATTTCTGCTGAATCAAGGTGGCTGTACCTGTAAGAAATCTTTGACTGTTTGCATAGATTTAGCTTTATCCTCCATTTTCTTTAACACCTCTTCTGCCTTAACACCAAACAAGGTATCATGCTGTAAAGGAGCATCCAATAATTTCAGGTAAACTCTGTTCTTTTAACCAAGCATGTCTTTGAATCACAGAACCTGTAACTGCGGCTCTACAAGAGGCCTCTAAAGAATCAAAACCACATTGCAGAGTACGTTTTCCCACCTGTTCAACTGCATGCAATAAATACTGCATTTCTTTATAGTCAGGAGCTTCCGAGCTTGCAAGCATTTTCTGTTTTAACTGAGCCATTAAATATTGTTGGTACTTAAGCATGTGAAACTGGCAATTTAAAGCCCTTACTGCTAAAGTTGCAGAAGTGTAAACTTTCTTTCCCCATCTATCCAATGCTCTAGAATCTCTGTCAGAGGGGACTGGATTTTTTGCAATGGAAGCCTTAACCCCTTTGGGACCCTGGGAAATAGTTTCTGGATCAGCAGAAGGGTTTTTATAAAGAAACTTGAGAGTCAGGGACTCTATAATACCTATCTGGCTTGGCTGGTGCAGGAGGCAAAGAATCAGGAGATAAGCTGGATTCAGAGAAATCATCCACAATATCTAACACAGGCGGAATAGCCAGAGGCCTGCGCTGAGGCAATAAAAGGAACTCACTGAGCCTTTTCTTGGATTCTGAATAATCCTGACTTTCCCAATGGAAATGCTCCCTCATAGTATGTTAAGTTTCCCCAAAAGAACAATCCTAAGGAGGAGAGGCTGAAGGGATAGATTCTTCAGCATCAGAGTCCTCATAAGGGGGTAGAGAGTATCCCTGGTCTGAAGAGGAATCGGAGGAAATGGAAACCTGATCAGGGGAATCAGTCTGTATCCTGCCTAGGCCTTTTCTCAGGAGAGGGATGGGAACCCCTGATTAGAGTAAGGAGGTCTTCGGCCATTTTAAGCATCTGTTTCTTGGGCATGGAAGACTGACCAGGAGAATGTTGTACTTGCTTCTTTGTCTTTAATGGTGTTTTTGTCTTGGCTGTTGTTTTAATGGTAAGTTGTGAAGGTCTGAACACACTCTCAGAAGCCGATGCCTGCTCAGCAGCTCCGGACCCATCTGAGGGATTAGTTTCCGTAGGCCCAATACCTTGAGTTTCCAGAGGCCTAGTTGTCTCCACGTGGGAGTCAGAGGCGGCCTGTGGCTCTGAGGTAGCGGGTGTCAGGGGCTGCGAAAGCGCCTCACTGAGAACCGGGGACTGGCCTAGAAGAGGCTTCGTCGTAAGTTTTGGACCTCTGATGCCTGTCTTTATCCTTGTCTTTGCGTTTTTTCAGAATTGCTGTCGTCGGTTGAGCCGACAGCATAGTATAATTGAACCTTCGGCCAAAGAAGTGTAAAGCAAAATCAAAACGTCATTTTACAGTGCGTTTGTTAAATCTAGCACAAAACCGATAACTAGTGATGTCATGATCAGGGCCTAGGCACAGAATACAGTAAGAGTGGAAGTCCTTATGAGGTATTTGCTTCCCACAAGAAATACAACTATTAACTTTTTCTGACATCGGTCTGAGGCAAGAAAAAAAGTTTCCGCAAAGGGGTACTTAGCTTTATTGAAGACTTCGGATCTGAAATTAAAATTAAAATCTCAGGAGTCGGCCGACTGGCACTTGCGAACTGCTTTTGCTTCGGGCACCGCGTGGCAAGAAAGACTGAAGAAAATGGCGTCGGATGCATCTTGTATACCCCTGGCGCACTGACGTCAGGGAAGAAGTGACAGCAACCGACGCCGGACCAAGACTTTGGAACTCTGGCAGACTGCGGGACCGCCTGACGGCAGGATAACCCAAGTGCAATGACTGCAGCAGTGTAACACGATGAACATCTGCAGTGGCAAAGCCTGCTCTGGATTTAGAGTAGACAGGTAAGTAGTAGTGCTTGGTGAAAGTGTGCACTGAACTCCAGGTTGCAGCTTCTAAAATGTCTTTGGTTGGTACTCCTCTGAGAAAGGCTGCTGAAGTGGCTGCTGCTCTGGTAGAATGTGGCCTAATGCCCTTAGGTACTTATTTGCCATGTTGTGCATAACAGAAGCGAATGCAGTGTCCTATCCATTTTGAAATTGTCTGCTTTGAGATTGGCTTTCCTTGTGATCCTGCAGCATAGGCTACAAACAGTTGCTCAGTTTTTCTCAAAGCTTTTGTTTTGTCCAAGTAGAATCGTAGCTGTCTGTGTATGTCCAAAGCGTGCAGAAGTCTCTCCCAGCAATCCAGCAGATTACCCAAATGTAATGACTGCAACAGTGAAACTCGAAGAACATCTCTGCACTCTTCTGGTATAGAGATGGGCCCTTCAGGGGGTGGGGGGCAGGGGGGTAAAGTTAGCACTGAACCCATCTGCCACGATGTTGGCAATATCAGTTGGATCTGTATATTTAGTGCCATTGTACTGTAGCTCAGAGCAGATCTGAGTGCTGCCATTGAGATTCTTGACATAGCTATAGAATGTTTTGTGGTCGTCTTTAGAATCAGTGGCAATTTCGTTTTCATAACTAGCTTTGGAGGATTTTGAAGGATCTCAGCTTTTTACTTAGGCGGACCAGGGAGTTCCTCCAATCATGGGATTTTACTCTTTTTTGCAACAGTTTCTTTCTTCTGTAGAGTTTGTTTATGGCAGGGGACCAACAGACTGGCTTTCTTTTTTTGGAGGATAGCATCTTGGTTCCGTTAGAGAGAGCACGATCCACGAACTTGTGCAAGTGCTTATAAAGTGCATTTGTGTAGGATTCTGCAGTCAAACCTCTATTGTCTGTTTGCATGGGTGTCATGAAGTTTGCCACTTCTGTCTTAAGAAGCATGAAGTTGGCTTTGGAGAAACTTTTCACTGTGGTTTCCCTAATGGGGGGGTGGGAGGTGGATGTCTAGGGTGATTAGCTTGTGGTCGAATCTGACCAACGAGGAACTGACCTCTGATGTGCAACACCAGTTGCCTATGTTGCTAATGACCAGGTCTAGGATATTGCTGCCCCTGGTGGGGGTGTGGATAAGTTGATCCAAGGCGCTGGAATTTATGAATTCCAGAAAACGTTGATCGAAAGTGTTGGCACATGAGTAGTTTTCCCAGTTAATGGTGAGGTTGTTGAAATCTCCCATTATTAGGGTTTTAAGTTGTACCCTAACATTTTCCAGTGCATCAAGAAATAAGGAGTGGGAATCCTGGGGCATGGTGGGGGATCTGTAGCATGCTACAATTTGGATTGCAGTCTTGCCCAGAGTTAGTTGCACTTGGATAATCTCAGATGCATTATGCTGGGCAACTACCCTGGAGGTGTGGATATCCTTAATGACTATGGGCACGCCTCTGCCTTTAGTGTTTCGGTCCAGGTTAGATGGCTGAAAGGTGTGGTATGAATTACAGCCAGTTAATGTAGGGGTGCTCTCTGGACCCTTGAGGTCTTGGTCACTGCACAGATGTCGATGTTCTCCATTTTAAGGGGTGTCTCAAGTGAGTGCATTTTGAGGATTAGACTGCTAGCATTGAGTAGCATTACCCATTCTGATTGCTTGTACCCGTTACGGTGTTGAGTTTGTAATTTGAACCTTGCCTAAAAAGGCACTATAGGGGAGGCAAGAGCCTTGGCCAGTATCTGGAATCCCAAGAGCGACAGGTGCAGGACATCTCTGGCAAAGCATAGTGGTCTATCAATCATGTCATCCCAGGCAAAGGGATACTAGATCCCCTTAGAATGACATCAGCAGCTTGGCCAATTGCTGAAGTCAATCATTTTGTCCTTGTACTGTGCTATCATTCTGGGTGATGGCAGGATGCTTCTCAGGGCTAGGGTCATACCTACCTGGGCTACAAGATCAGACATCTCCATGTCTCATTTCATGTCATCCAGGGAGGTATGTCTCAGGTCATTCACACCAACATGGACAATGAGAGTCATGTTTGGACTTGTTGTGGAGTGACCCGAGTGTGTGCGTTATGTGGCAGATCTTGGCACCAGACAGCTGAAAGTGACATCTCCTAGTTTAGCCTGGTGAGTGGAACATCAGTGTGCCTGACTATAGAGTCACCTATGACTAGAGTGTTGGGTACATCGTTATGTCTTATGGGCTGTGGTCGAGTGGCACACAGTTTGTGGGCTGTCATTTGGGTTGTGTTGGGAGGTGGAGGTTGCTTGCGTTTCTGCTCTGGAGGTCCCCTGTTGCTTGGGCAGATTTTTATTGACAGCCTCTGCGAATGTAGGTGTGTGTTTTGTGTTTCTATGTGTGTGTTTTGGTGGTGCAGGTATTGAGGGACTATGTGATGAGTGCGGTGCAAGTGTTTACCCTCTCCTCTTGACTGTCTAGTCCAGTCTTGGGTGAAGAGAGCTTTAAACCTGCCTAGAACAGTTCTGTTGAGGTGAGAACAAAAACTAATAGCACCAAAGATATTAAAGACTTAATTTTGTCAAGACAATACTGGAGTTGTCTGCGGACATCCAAGGTATGGAATACCCTTTCTCCCTCATTTTTACATTCAGGAGAGAAACAGGCAGAGCAAGTGGATAGTCTGCCTTAAAGTAAACTCATGATACTACTTTAGGCATAAAAGGACTACTTTTTAAACAAACCCAGTCTGCATGGAAAATTAAGACTGGCTTGACTCCCCATAAGAGCTTGCAACTCCGACATTCTTGCAGAGTTAACAGCAATCATAAGAACCTCAAATCAGCCAGATTAGCTTTCAAATGGAGCAACAAAATTAAGACCCCAAGTAAAAGACGGGCTTTCTTGGAGGCCTCTTATGCAAAACCCCTTTCAAGAACATTTTGACCTGAGACTGCACTGAAAGAGGAGGATTCATGGAGAAATGTCCTGAAATGGCCGATAAATGAACCATGAAACAGCACTACGAAAGGCCATGAGAGATTAACTCTCACAAATTTTGTTCAGAAAACAACTAGTCACGAATGGATAATGCTTACGTTGTTGGCACCAACGAGAAAACCTTTTCCTTTAGCTAATGTATGATTTTCTAGTAGCAGGTTTTCTTGCCTCCATGAGAAACTGCTGAACAACCTCATTAAACCAGGTGCCTAACAAGACCCTATCATCCAGGCAGTCAACTGAAGAGGACTGATGTCCGGGTTTAACACCCTTGTTCTTATGAAATTAGATCCAGTTTGTGGGGAAGCTTGTGGTAACTGTCCCTGGCCATTTCCAAAAGGGAGAACCATGGCTGCCTGGGCAGAAGGGTGTCATCACAATGTTATTTGGGGAATTCCTTTTTCAGAAGTACCCTGGATATTAGAGGAAAGGGTTGAAAAGCATACGGGAACATTCCTGCCCAAAGAAAATAAAAGAAAAAGGCATGCGTCTTTCAGGACTGCTTGCATGGAGTCCTGGAATAGAGTCTTGACAGTTGACTGTTCAGAGAGAACAAGAGAGGTCTACTTGAAGAACTCCAACAGTTGAATCAGATCTTGGAAGATCCCCAGATATAATTTTCATTCTTGAGGGTCAGCCTTGGTCCTGCTCAGCTTGGCTGCCCCACAATTTTACTCTGACAGAACGTAGGAGAACGTAGGATGCCTGCAGAGGGAGATCAGCTTAGGATGTGGCTTCATAACACAATATAGCTAGTCTGCAAAGGTATGACCTGGTTCCCCCCTTGCTTGCTGATGCACCACAACTGGTCCCAGGGTCAAATGCTGGTTCAGAAAGTTAAGTGCCTTGATCAGATCTTCAAGCATCTCCTTGATATTGAAGTGCTTGTGTTCATCTTTTTTTGTGCCCCATACCCCCTGCACTTTTATCCCTCCTGACACTGCCCCTCAAGTCTGAAGCATCTCTGGCGATAGTTTTGGAGCAGGGAGGGAGAAGGGGAGACCTGGACTCAAGGATATCTGCTGTCTCCACCAAAAGATCCATCTTCTGACAAACCCCAGTACTGTGATTTGGAGACAAGTGTTGATGCTGGGATTTCAGATACCACTGTATTCCTCTCACTTGAGTATTGCCAGGGGTAGAATGAGAACTCAAAATCTTGAGGTATTCCTCGCAGTGACCAAAGTCAGAGTGGAATACTTTGGAAACGGATCTAAATAAAGATCCGTTTTTACTGTGGAAGAAAAGCTCTTTGAATTTAGGTGTCTAGCAGACACCTCAAGAACACCATCTTATGTAATGGAGTCAGAAAAGACTTTTGAATGTTCTCTAGGAATCCCAGCTTGTGTAAGAGATCTCTCATCCAGAGAGAATACTGACACTTTGTAAAGACAAGCAAGCGATCTAAAGAAAGAAAAACATGGATACACTTATAACCAGCAATGAGCAATAACTGGAACTAGATACTATGTGAACACATATGGTTCAGTGGATAGTCCAAAGGGTAAGGCAGAGAACTGATAATCTGATCCAGACACACAAAACCTTAAGAAATGTCCAAAGTCTGAATGAATAGGGATGTGATGAAAAACATCTTTTACGTCTAGTGGTCCCAGGAAACTTGAATGAGGAAGAAGA
Organism: Protopterus annectens; assembly: GCF_019279795.1. Lineage (NCBI taxonomy): Eukaryota > Metazoa > Chordata > Ceratodontiformes > Protopteridae > Protopterus > Protopterus annectens. The sequence goes on from NC_056747.1 coordinate 793,520,462, forward strand.
GGTTAAAAAGTTGAGAAGTGACATTTTGAATTTGGACACCATGAGACAGGATTAGAAAGATCCATAACCAATCAAGTATTTTCTTTCTCTGGCACAAGGAACATCCCTGAATAAAATCTTCTCCACCTGGGAAGAAGGAACTGGTTCGATCACTTCTTGGGACAGTATGTGATGAACAAGTGGACACAAAAGAATCTAATCTGGAGGATGAGGAATGAACCCCTGGAAGAGAGGAATTTTCTCCCATTGCCCTCCACAACCTTGATGAAGGACTTTCAGAATGCATCTGTTTGAAACAATCTTTTGCTAAAGAGAAAAACTGACATTCAAAATTTATGGAAAAAAAACAGTGGTCAAGGTGGGAGGGGGGGGGTCACAAGGTCTCGAATAGTCAGACATTTTGGACTGTCCTTGGTATAAGCAAGTTCTTTTTGGAACCTTCTTGTCATTTCTTTTTAATGAACATTTGTTTATCTGAATTTTGTTGAGACTAATTTGCCAAAACTGTCTGAGGAGACAAACTCCAGTGGACAATTTTGGAAAACGAGTACTGAAAAATCTTGAGAGGTTCCTGGATCAGCTTGACCCTTTCAGCACCCTTTTTGATCACCATTCTGTTCCAAGGTCAAGCTGAAAACAGTGCCTCTTTCCCACGGAAGATAAGCAGCAACTGCCAGTAAACACTACCAGTCCACAAAAGTTGCTTTTTTGACAGAAAAGCATACATTAAAGAGCATTTTCAAATACTATGCCAGCCCCACAAAAGCAAAATGTACAATTTCTCCACAGAAAATATGTTTAGGTTACTTTACACTACTTTTAAAAACAGAAAGCGGAATTCATGTAATAGTATGTTACAGTCTCAAGACTGAGCTGCTAAAACACAATAGTCCTAGATTCAAAGTAATTTTCCTGAAGAAAGTAAGAAATGGAAATTTTCTTTCCCCCAAAGGGAACTTATCTGCACAACAAAGGAAAGCACAATCCTGCTGGCAAGACTCGAAAGCCTCAGAGGTGCATACACTTTGCTAGCAGTAAAGCTATGAAGGGGTTTGTGACCAAACTTTTCTTAGCTCAAGCTGCTTGACAGTTTGGCCACATGGAAGGCGCCCTGAAGCTTTGGAAGATGGCCGGCTGTTGTATCCTTGGCAGGATATAACCCATATACAGCTTAGGCTACTGCAGCAGTAATCAATATCATGATCACAATGTTCCTTAGTTTTACCAAAGGAATTATCTAGTAACACAGTGGCTCAGCTATTTGCTCCAATTCCTTAAAACACATGGTATCCCAGTTCAGTTCATGCAGGAATACTCCCAAATTGCGAAGTCTGCCCATGGGATTTTGCCCATGGGATTTTGCTGGAGTCCCCAATTTCTTCCCACATAAAGGTAAGTGAAATGGCAGTGCTCACATTTTCCTTAGGTATGTATGCATGCGACTGTGCACTTATCCAGCTATAGAGTGGCATCCTAAGGAATGATTCCCTGCCTTACACATACTGCTTATCAAGATAATAATAAGCCTGCTTCACATGCCTCAACCTCAGGTATTGAAAAATGAGAAAAATGTGTGCAAATTAGTACTCTATGTACCGCACTTTTACATTAGCTGCACTTTTTCAGTTACCTAAAGGTCCTCCTTAGATGTAGCCACCCCGATCATCACAGACGCGTCTTGTCCTGCATTTTTTTCCAGCCACAAGCTCCTTCCATTATGTTAAAATGGAGATTATGAAAATGACCTATCACCTTCTAAATGCAAAGCTACAAATTGTTTAAGTAGTCCGCAAAACAGGTCCATGGCAAAAGAAATTCATCAACATCTGGAATTATTCTGTACTTCACTATATAAATGACTTCACAAATGATTCATCATTTTAACTTAAGGCATGTTTGCATCTCGTACCTGCTGATGTCGTGTACCTGCATAGCCATACTGAACAGAGTGGGCTGAATAGCGGTTCTGGTCTGTACTAAATGCTCCCTGACTTGAAGGGTAGCCCGAACTGGACATTCTAGGAAATAATGCTAACCACAATGTACAGTCAAGGTCAACATGGAATCATGTTTCTTGAAGTTTTCTGCAGAAAACAAGAGAACAAAGAACAGTGAATTAAAAAAAAATACCACAGCACATTATTTTTCAAATGATACACGATAATTCCTTTAAACAAGCAGATAACTTAAATACATCACTAGAAAAATAATCAATGAATAAATACAACCAGAAAATGTACATTTATATTGCTTCTAGTAACACTACACCTAAACATGCAAGGAAAGGTCCCCAATAATGAGAAAAACAATTTACAAACTACACAAAAAAAAAAAAACCAAACACTACACTGACAGTTACAACTTTCCTCTGACACACACCTCATCTTGGTCCAAACGTTATGTATATACTATAACTCTACATCTGAAAGATTAGGTCCATCCCTAGAAAGTCATAAAACTGAGGCCAGAGGCACTAGACCACCAAACAAACTTACCATACCGCAAAGTACTTGTGTATCCCATAATGCACTGTGCTGCTTTCCTTTGCCAGATCAAGGGGTTACCTGTATTAAGGAACACAATGTAAGAGACAAGAAACTTCTATAAAGTTAGGGGAAGGCGACCATTACTACGGCTGGATCTACTCCTTTCAGACCTAGAATTAAGAAAAATGAAATTATATTCTTACCTTAACATTCCATCTGTGTTGTTTATCTGCATTCATTACTAATGGGGGTCTGTTCCTTCCTCAGAACCAACTCGGCCATTAGAACAAGCACGCGCCAGCCCAAAAACTCGAGCCAAGTCTTACCCATAGTACCCCTTCTCTATACTACCTCAAATCGAATTTGCCCTTAAGGACAAGAAAGAAAAGCGGAGGCTTTACCTGAGCAACTTTCTTATGGATAGGACCATATCCAAACCTCCAGAAGTCTTTCAGAGGGGAATGGCAGGTGGGTTGTAATGAGTGAATGAATGAATGAATAAATAAATGAATGAACAACACAACAGACGGAACATTATGGTAAGTACATGTACATAACTTCTTTATCTGGTGGTGTTAATCTTCATTCATTCCTTACTGATGGGGCAGAAGCCCTATGGAAGAATATTCCAGTGTACCATTGAACCAAAGGAAGCTCTTCCCCTGGAGACCATATGCAATTTGTAATGAGTGATTAAAGTATGAGGGGTAGACCATGTTGCTGCTGCACAAATGTCATCCATAGAAGCTCCTGCATGGAAAAGCAACATACATCACAACTGATCTTGTGGAATGTGCTTTGACTTTAGACAGCAATGAGGCTTTGTTTTGTCGGTAAATGAAACAAATACAATCTCGCAACCAATTAGACAAGGTAACCTTGGACACCAGTTTAACCAATCTTGGTCCAGAGAAGGACACAAATAATTGATAAGATTTTCGTAATGACTTGGTCCTTGTCTAGATAAAAACGCAACTGCCTATGCATTTCTCCATTCTTAGAAAAATTTGGAAAGAAAACTTGAAGATTTATGGTTTGATTAATAGTCAAATCTGAAATAACTTTAGGTAAAAAGGAGGTGTTAGTCCAGAGTGATGCTCTGTCCTTATGAAACACGATGCAAGGATGTTTTATGCCCAAAGCTTGCAACTCTGAAATGCGTCTTGCTGAGGTGATGGCCACCAAGAACCAAGTCTTCCAGGATAAACATTTTAGATCGCAGTTGGCAGAAGACACAAAAGGAGGATGAGTCAAGGATTGCAGAACTAAAGTTAAACTCCAGGGCTCGATCGGTGGTTTGAAGGGGGGGTCCAATGTGTGCAACTCCTTTTAAAAAGGTTTTGCAGAGACTGTGCGAAATTAAGGAAGAGTCCTCGAATCCATTATGAAAGTTGGAGACTGCGGCCAAATGTACTCAAACAATTGACGCTGCAGCCCCTGAATGAAAAAGGTTAGATAAGTAATCTAGTACCGCACAAAGCGGAGCTGAAAAAGGTTCAATTCCATTTTTACGAGACCAAAAAATAAATCTTTTCCACTTAAAGTTTCTTGGTGGATGGTTTACGGGAAGCCAGGAGAATGTGATGTACAGGTGAGGAGAGGTTGTTTTGCCTGACAATTACTGAAGTGGAGGAGCCAAGCTGTCAGCTTGAGGCTCGATAAGTTCAGATGAATCAACCCCGGTGTGTGCGACAACAGTTCTAGAGTTAGATTCAGAACCAAAGGATGATGTGCTAGGTGAGGCCAAAGGAAGGAAAACCAAATTTCTCGGAGCCAATAGCGTGCAATGAGGATTATTTTGCTTTTCAACCGTAGCCCTTTCTTCAAAAATTGTGGAATCAGAAGAAGCGGAGGGTATGCATACAGAAATCCCGTGGGCCAATCATACACTATAGCGTCCCTCGGGGACGACTCCTGTGGGGGAAACTGGGGCAAAGAAGCAGCTGCATTTGTGATTTGCAGGGGATGTGAACAGATCACAGCAAGGCTAGCCCAGCAACTGAAGATCTCCACCACTATGACAGGATTGAGGGGACCACTCGCGAGGCAGGAGAATGCATCTACTCAATTTGTCTGCAATCACACTGGAATCCCCAGGAATGTGCATTGCTTACAGAAAGCAGTTAGAAGCGCTCGCCCATTGCCAAATTCTCATGGCCTCTCAACGCAATGGGTAGGACTTGGTTCCTCCTTGTTTGCTGATGTACCACACTACTGACATGTTGTCGGACTGGACAGCAATTGTTCCTGAAGGGAGAAAGTACAGTTGTGTACACTTAACATAAATGTAGATGTTAGAGTGTTATTCACTGTTGCAGTCATTACATTTGGGTTATTAGCTTGCAGGTAGCCCTCAGGTCGGCCTGATTAACAAAGTCTTGGGTCCTGCGTTGGTTGCTATCTCTTCTGCCGTGACGTCAGGTGTATAAAACATGCAGCCGACGTCATTACATCAGTTTTTCTTGCCACAGATGTCCGGTGCCCCCGTAATGGGAAGCAATTAAATCTATAAATATACAAGGTTATACCTCAAACAAAAAAGCAAATACACCAAAAAGCTTTTAAGCATTAAAAAGGATGCAACAGTGAATACACTAACATCTACATTTATGGTAAGTGTACACAACTGTACTATGTTCTTTGTGTTTTGTTACATTTCTCACATTTGGGTAGATTCCCAAAGCTATGGTTGGGAGGAGGAATTTAGATAGCATTAGGACCAGCTATAAGGCCCTGCAAAACTGCAGTGGCAAAGCCAGCTCTAGATTTAGAGAAAACTGGCAAAAGGTAATGCTTGGTGAAAGTATGTACAGAACTCCGGGTAGAAGTACGCCTCTGAGAAAGGCTGTAGACGTAGATGCATCCCTGGTTGAGTGGGATCTGATCCCCTGTGGGATAGGTTTTCCATGGTGCTTGTAGCAGAAGTGAATGCAATGGCCAATCCATTTGGAGACAGTTCGCTTTGAAATAGCCTTCCCCCTCTGTCCCTGCAGCAAATGCCACCAGCAGTTGTTCAGATTTCCTTTGAGGTTTAGACCTGTCCAAGTAGAATCTAAGTTGTCTGTGCACATCTAAAGGAGTGCAGTATCCGTTTCCCTTTGTTCTGTGGATTAGGAAAGAAAGTACGCAAATGAATGGACTGATTAAAGGCCACACTGGATACCACCTTTGGCATGAAAGAGGGACTGGTACTGAGGGACACCCTGTCCGCATGAAAGATGATGAAAGGCTCCACTACCATAAGGGCCTGTAATTCAGATACCCTTCTTGCTGAAGTGAAGGCTAAAAGAGAAGCTGTTTCCCAAGAAAGGAATTTTAAATGTGCAGTAGCAACTGGCTCGAAAGGAGGAAGGGTGAGTTTCTCCAATACAAAGTTAAGGTCCCAGGCTGGGGTTGGAGCTCTACTGGGTGGTCTTAAATGTTTTGGCCCCTCTAAGGAACTGCTTGAGCAGTGGAAGAGAGAAGAGGGGAGGTGCTGTGTTATAATGAGCTGAAATGGCTGAGGCATAAATTTTTACTGAAGAAAAAGACAGGCCGTTGTGAAGCATCTCAGTTAAGTATTGTAAAATCTGAGGTAAATTGGTTCCAGGCACAGAATCTTTTCCATTTTTCAGCATAAGATTTTCTAGTACTAGGCCTGCTTGCCTCTAAAATTAAATCCATCACTGGTTTACTGAGCGATGGTAAAGGAGAGCTTAGGTAATTAGCCAGGCTGCTAGGTTTAATGTTTGAAACTAAGGGTACAGAATCTGGTTCTCCTGCTGAAACAGCAGGGTAGGAGTCTGAGGCAGGTGCCATGGGGCCAACAGTGACACACTGCGCATGAAGGGGTACCAGTGTTAGCGTGGCCAGGCTGGTGCAATCAAAAACATCCTTGCTTTGTCTTGTTTGATCTTTAGTAGAACTTTGGAGAGCAGAGGCAGAGGAAGAAAGGCATAAACTGACAGGGTTTTCCAGCTGGACAGAGCATCCACTTTCCAAGCTGGTCTGTGGGGAGTCCATGTACAAAATTTTTCCAATTGATAGTTCTGGGGGGAGGCAAACAGATCCATATCTGGGCCCCCCCATTTGCTTGTCAACATGTTGAAAATCCTTGGTTCCAGTTTCCACTCGTGTGGGTCCATGAGGGTTCTGCTTAGTCCATCTGCCAGTGTAATCTAGTTTTCCTGGCAGGAATTGAGCTTGTAGATGTAAATGGTAGCTCAAGGCTGTGTTCCACAATGCCATGGCTAGTCTGCAGAGGGGGTAAGAATGTGTACCCTCCTGCTGGTTTATGTACCACAAAGTAAAGTTTTGTACCTACCATAAATGTAGATGTTAGAGAGTGTATTCACTGCTGCAGTCATTACACTTGGGTTATCCTGCCGTCAGACGGTCCCGCAGTCGGCCAGAGTTCCAAAGTCTTGGTCCGGCGTCGGTTGCTGCCGCTTCTTCCCTGACATCAGTGCGCCAGGGGTATACAAGATGCAGCAGATGCCATTTTCTTCAGTTTTTCTTGCCCCAGATGTCAGGTGCCCCCAAATAGGTAGGCAATACATATTGCTAATAAAACATACATAAAAGGTAAAACCAACACCTTCAGTTACCAGCAAATACACCACATAGGTAGTATAGGGTAGAAAGGTATAGTTAAGTCCCGGCTAAGAAAGAGGGGATGGAGGGAGGGTAACCTGGACTGCAGCAGTGAATACACTCCAACATCTACATTTATGGTAGGTACAAAACTGTACTATGTTCATCGTGTTTCACTGCTGCAGTCATTACACTTGGGTTGAATCCCAAAGCTGAGGTAGGGTGGCTGGTTCTATAGAGGATTTGGGGTGGCTATGAGGCCCTGCAGCACTGCAGTGGCAAAGCCAGCTCTGGATTTAGAATAGAGAGGCAAGTGATAATGTTTGGTAAAGGTGTGCACTGAACTCCAAGTTGCAGCTTCCAAGATATCTTTGGTAGGTACTCCTCTAAGGTAGGCAGTTGAAGTGGCTGTTGCCCTGGTGGAATGTGGCCTAATGTTGCTAGGTACAGTTTTCCCATGTTGTGTGCAGCAGAAACGGATACAGTGTCCTAACCACTTTGAAATGGTCTGCTTTGAAATAGCCTTTCCCTGTGATCCTGCAGCATATACTACAAACAATTTCTCAGTTTTCCTGAAAGCTTTTGTTTTGTCCAAACAGAAGCGTAACTGTCTGTTTATGTCCAATGAATGCAGAAGTCTCTCCCCTTTATTCTGGGGATTTGGATAAAAAGTTGGCAAGTGAACAGTTTGGTTAAGAGCCACACTGGATACCACCTTTGGCATAAATGAAGGGTTTGTTCTTAAAGAAACCCTGTCTTGGTGAAAAATGATGAAAGGCTCCACTGCCATTAGTGCCTGTAACTCTGAGACTCTTCATGCAGAGGTTAATGCCAGAAGCAGAGCAGTTTTCCAGGACACATTTTAATTCTGCTGAATTGGCTGGCTCAAAAGCAGGTAAAATTAGTTTTTCCAAGACAAAATTGAGGACCCAAGTTGGTGTTGGTGCTCTCCTGGGTGGTCTTATGTTTTTAGCCCCTCTGAAGTACTGTTTTAGTAATGGAGGAGAGAAAATAGGAGTATCTGTGTTGTAATGAGCCAAGATGGCAGAGGCGTGGATCTAAATGGATGAAAAGGATAGGCCTTTGTCCAGCATCTCAGTTAAGTATTGCAATATCTGAGGAATATTTGGGACAAGAGGGTCAAAGCTTTGAGCCTGGTTCCAGGCACAGAATCTCTTCCACTTTTCTGAATAGGATTTCCTAGTGCTAGGCCTCATGGCCTCCAAAATGACATCCATATCAGCTGTAGAGAGAGGTGTTGTCTGCTTGACTAAGGAATCTGCCATGCAGCCAGGTTTAAGGTTTTGAGCTGGCTGTGCAGGATCCGATTGTTTTGTTGAGTCAGAAGATGCGGAATTTGAGGTAAAATCCATAGTGGGCCTTGAGCCAAGTTCTTTAAGATTGGGTACCAGTGCTGGCGTGGCCAGTCTCGGGCAATCAGGATCATTTTTTACTTTTCTTGTCTGGCTTTTAGGAGTACCCTTGAAAGGAGAGGTAGTGGTGGGAAGGCATAAACTTTTACGCTTTTCCAGCTGAACGAGAGAGCATCCACTTTTCATGCTTGTGTGTGGCAAGTCCTTGTGCAGAATTTCTGTAGTTGACAATTCATTGGGGAGGCAAAAAGATCTATGTCTGGGCTCCCCCATTTTTGTGTTATACTGAATACTTGTGGATTTCCACTCATGAGGATCCATGATGTTTCTGCTTAAGTTGTCTGCCAGAGTATTATTCTTTCCTGGCAGGAATTGTGCTTGCAGATGAACTTGATAGGTTAGAGCAGTGTTTCACAAGGTCATGGCTTGTCTGCATAGGGGATAAGAATGAGTGCCCCTTGCTTGTTTATGTACCACATAACTGTGGTGTTGTCGGTCTTTAATAATAGTTGTCCAGGACGCAGAAGGTCCTTGAAGGCTGTTAGGGCATTTTGTACAGCTAGCATCTTTTTGATTGATGTGAAGATACACTTGGTCTGCGGCCCACTTGTCCTGAATACATTTTCCTGCCATGTGTGCTCTCTAGGCGTAATCAGAAGCATCTGTTAGTGTCTGCCTGGCTGTGGGTAGAGTGAAAGGCTGTCCCTTGTTGTGGTGACATGCCTGTGCCCACCATCGAAACTCCTGTTGTAAGCAGGGAATAAGTGGTATTACTGCTTCCAAACTGTGACAGTGTGGAGTCCAAACACTTTTTAGGCACCATTTTAAAATTTCCTCAAATGCAGTCTGGCATATGGTATTAGTAGTATGCAGGATGCCATGAACCCCAAGGCCTGCAGAATTTTTCTTGCAGGGAGTTGGGTTTTTGTTGCCATCAATTGAAAGTACTGAGTCGGTTGTCCTTGCTTGTCTGGCGTGAGATAAGCCATCTGGGCAGTTGTATTTAAGCTGGCACCCAGGTATATTATCTCTTGTGTAGGCACTAGTTTTGACTTAGTTTCGTTTACCGTGTACCCCAGGCAAATTAGCAATCTTTTTACAAACGCCAGATGCTTTAGAAGAATGTCCTTGCTCTCTGCTTGAATAAGGCAGTCGTCCAAGTATGGATATATTTGAATTCCTTTTTGTCTGCAAAATGCAATTACTGGTGCCAGGCATTTTGTGAAGACCCTGGGCGCAGTAGATAAGCCAAAGGGCAGAGCAAAGAATTGGTAATGCATTGAACCAGCTATAAATCTGAGGTATCTTCTGCAACTTTGTCTGATAGGGACATGCAGGTATGCCTCTGAGGTACAAAGTAACAAGCCAAGCCTTCTTGCCCAGCATGGGAAGAAGCTGCTGTAGTGTCAACATTTTGAATTTCGGAACATCCAGGTAAGTATTTAGAGTAGAAAAGTCCAGTATGGGTCTCCAGGCTTTGTCCTTTCTGGGGACCAGGAAAAGTCTCGAGTAGAATCCTTGTCCTTGTTCCTGTTGTGGCACTTTTTGAATAGCTCTCGTGTCCATGAGAGCTGCAATTTGTTTTTGTGCCTCTGCCCATTGATTTCGTGGCAGGTCTGGCATTCCTTTTAGCCTTGGTAGAGTGTGAAAGTGGAACCTGTAACCTTGAGACACAATATTCAGAACCCATTTGTCTTGGGTGATTATATGCCAATTTTGTGAAAAAAGTGCTAGTTTCCCCCCTAAGGGAGCTGCCAAAAGGTAAGTGCTTGGCATTTGAAGGGGGAAGTCATTGGGACTGTTTCCTATAAGGCTGTGACTAGTCATCCCCTCCTTTTGGGGTTGAAGCACCCCACTGTCGTGGTGTGTAAGAGCCTTGGGGCTGGGATCTGCCTCTTGGGTGTCTGCATCTGCCTCTTTGTGGTCTGTCTGATGCTGGAAAGGACCAATTTTTTGAAGGCCAATTTCTGCTAAATCGAGGTGGCTGTACCTGTAAGAAATCCTTCACTGTTTGCATAGATTTTGCCTTATCCTCCATTTTCTTTAATACCTCTTCTACCTTAACACCAAATAAAATATCCTGCTGTAAAGGAGCATCCAATAATTTTGCCTTAACACGACCAGGTAAACCTTGTTCTTTTAACCAAGCATGCCTTCGAATCACAGATCCTGTAACTGCTGCTCTACAAGAAGCCTCTAATGAATCAAAACCGCATTGCAGAGTATGTTTTCCCACTTATTCAGCTGCATGCAATAAATCCTGCATTTCCTTATCAGGATGTTCTGAACTTGAAAGCATTTTCTGTTTTAACAGAAACATTAAATATTGTTGGTATTTAAGCATGTGAAACTGGCACTATAAAGCCCTCACTGCTAAAGTTGCACAACTTTCTTCCCCCATCTGTGCTCTAGAATCCCTGTCAAGAGGGAACTGGATTTTTAGCCGTGGAAGCCTTTACCCCTTTGGGACCCTGGGAAATAGTTTCTGGGTCAGCAACAGGGTTTTTATAAAGAAATTTGTGAGAGTCGGGGACTCTGTAGTACCTGTCTGGCTTGACTGGAGCAATGGGCAAAGAATCAGGATTTAAACTTGATTCAGAGAACACCTCATCCACAATATCTAACACTGGCGGAATAGCAAGGGGCCTGTGCTGAGGCAATAAAAGAAAGTTTCTGAGCCTTTTCTTGGACTCAGAGTAGTCATGGCCCTCCCAATGGAAATGCTCCCTCATGGTATGTAAAGTTTCCCCAAAAGAGTAATCCTCAGGAGGAGAGGCTGAAGGAATTGATGCTTCAGCATAAGAGTCCTCACAGGGGAGTAAAGAGTATCCCTGGTCTGAAGGGGAATCAGAAGAAATGGAAACCTGATCAGAGGAATCAGTCTGTATCCTGCCTAGGCCTTTTATCAGGAGGAGGATGTGAACCCCTGATCAGAGTAATTAAGTCTTCGGCCATTCTGAGCATCTGTTTTTAGGCATGGAGGCCTGTCCAAGTGAATGCTGTACTTGCTTTTGTCTTTAATGGAGTTTTAGACTTGGCTGTAGTTTTGATGGTAAGCTGTGAAGGTCTGGAAACACCCTCAGAAGCAGATACCTGCACAGCGGCTCCGGACCCATTTTAGGGGTTAGTTTCCGTAGGTCCAATACCTTGAGTTTCCAGAGGCTTAGACATCTCCACATGGGAGTCAGAGGCAGCCTGTGGCTCTGAGGTAGCGGGTGTCCAGGGCTGCGAAAGCACCTCACTGAGAACCGGCGACTGGCCTAGAAGAGGCTTCATAGTCAGTTTTGGGCCTCTGATGCCTGTCCTTATCCTTGTCTTTGCGTTTTTTTGTGTATTCCGGTCTGTTGTTCCAATGGTATGGTATAATTGAACCTTCGGCCAAAGTAAAGGCGAGCAAAGTCAAACCGACGTTTAATAGTGCGCTTGTTAAATCTAGCACAATACAGACTAGTGACGTCGTGGTCTGGGCCTAGGCATGGAATACAGTAAGAATGTAAATCCTAATGAGGTATTTGCTTCCCACAAGATATACAATTATTAGCTTTTACTGACATCGGTCTGAGGCAAGAAAAAGTTTCCCCAACGGGGTCCTTGGCTTTATTGAAGACTTCGGTTCTGTAATTCGAATTGTAAATTTCAGGAGTCTGCCAATCGGCACTTGCCAACTGCTTTAGCTTCGGGCACCGCACGGCAAGAAAGACTGGAGAAAATGGCATCGGCTGCATCTTATATACCCCTGGTGCACTGACGTTAGGGAAGAAGCGACAGCAACCGACGCCGGACCAATACTTTGGAACTCTGGCCGATTGCAGGACCACCTGATGGCAGGATAACCCAAGTGTAATGACTGGAGCAGTGAAACACGATGAACATCAGTGGTGTTGTCCGTCTTTACCATTGACTGTCCTGGAAGAATGTGGTCCTTGAAGGCTGTCAGAGCATTCTGTACAGCTAACATTTCTTTATGACTGATATGAAGGTGCATTTGAATTGGGTTCCATTTGCCCTGAATGCACTTCCCTGCCAGGTGCACCCCCCCCCATGCATAGTCTGATGCGTCTGTTAGGGTTTGGGTCGCAGGGGGTAGTGTGAATGGTAGTCCCTTGTTTTGGTGGCAGGCCTCTGCCCACCAAAGGAACTCTAGGCGTAGACAAGGAATGATAGGAATCATTGCTTCTAGACCCAAAGAATGTTGACACCATAGGCTTTTTTAGATACCATTGTAGTTTCCTCACATGCAGTCTTGCATATGGAATTAAAAAAATGCAGGAAGCCATGAACCCCAAGGCTTGTAGTATTTGCCCTGCAGATAGCAGGGTTTTTGTTACCACTTGTTTGAAGTAGGTTGTCAAGTGAATTTGTTTCTCTGGCATGAGGAAAGCCATCTGGGAAGTTTTATTCAAGCTTGCTCCCAGGAAAATAATTTGTTGACAGGGTACCAGGTGTGATTTGTTTTAGTTTAAAGGTGTACCCCAGACAAGTTAGCACCCTCTGCACAAAAGCCAGATAATTCAAAAGTATGCCCTGGTTTTCTGCCTGAATTAGACAATCATCCAGGTATTGGTATATTTAAATGTTTCTTTGCCTGCAAAATGCAATGACTGGAGCTAGGGACTTTGAGAGTACCCTGGGCGCAGTAGATAAGCCAAAGGGCAGTGCAGAGAACTGATGGTGCGTGTAGCCTGCTTTGAAGTGTAGGTATTTTCTGCAGGATTCCCCGATTGGGATGTGCAGGTATGCTTCCTTTAAATTTAGTGTTGCCAATCAGGCATCTTTGCTTGGCGTAGGAAGCAGCTGGTGAAGAGTCAGCATCTTGAATTTTGGAACCACCAAAAAGGTATTTAGAGTAGGCAGGTCCAGGATAGGATGCCATGAATTGTCTTTTTTGGGTACCAGGAAAAATCTAGAGTAGAAACCTTGTCCCTTTTTCTCTTCTGGTACCAACTGAATAGCCCCTATGCTTAAGCGTGAGAAGTACTTGCTTTTGGGCCTCTGCCCACTGCTTTAGAGGTAGATCCGGTCAACGGCTTGGAGTTGGTGTGGAAGTGAAATCTGTATCCTTAGAACACTATAATTAAAACCCATTCATCCTGGGTAACGAGTCCCCAGTTCTTTGCATGAAGTGCAATCTTTCCCCCCAAAGGGGCAGTCAGTTGAGAAGTGCTTAAGTAAGTCATTGAGACAGTTCACCATAGGGAATTTTACTACTCCCAAATTTGGAAGTGGAGGCCCCCCACTGCTTAGTCCTGTGCATCCTCTGGGACTGAAGCCTGGGTGCCCTTCTGGATCTGGGTTTGGACTGAAGGTCTGCAAGAGGCATGAAAGGACCAATTCTTAGAAGGCCAGTGCCTACTAAATCTTGGAGGTTGTACTTGTAAAAAGTCTTTAACAGTTTGTATAGATTTAGCTTTTTCCTCCATCTTTTTAAGTTCTTCTTCTGCCTTGCTGCCAAACAGGTGGCCCTGATTTAAGGGAGCATCCAGTAATTTTGCTTTAACATGATCTGGCAAGGATTGCTCCTTAAGCCAAGCATGCCTTCTAAGTACAGACCCAGTTACCGCAACCCTGCAAGATGCCTATTAAATCAAAACCACATTGCAATGCAAGTTTACCAACTTGTTCAGCAGAATGCATAAAATCCTGTAAATCCTTATTTTCAGCACAATCAGGAGTCAACATCATTTCCTGTTTAAGCAATCCAATAATATGCAGCTGATACTTTAACATATGAAACTGGCAATTCAAGGTCCTAATTGCCAAAGTTGCAGAAGTGTATACCTTCTTACCCCATCTATCCAGCACCCTGGAGTCTCTATCAGAGGGGGTAGGATTTTTGCCAGTAGTAGCTTTAATGTCCTTGGGTCCCTGTGAAATGATTTCAGGATCCGCAGTACGATTTTTGGAAAGGAACTTGAGGGTCAGGGAAGTACAGTTTTGTACCTACCATAAATGTAGATGTCCGATAGGTATGCATCTGCAGTCCTTACATATGGGTTGTCCTGCCTCAGGCAGCCCTTGATCGCCAGATTCCAAAGTCTGGGTCCGGCGTCGGCTGATGTCGCCCCTTCCCCGACGTCAGAGCGCCTGGGGTATAAAAGTGTCAGCCGACGCCATCTTCAGTTTTTCTTGCCCCAGATGCCAGGTGCCCTCTAAGGAAGGCTAAATTTGGTAGAAATACAAAATATTGCAAACATGCACAGTAATATAAAACAAATACACCATAATAGATAACCCCAGCTAGCTATAAGAGGGATAAGTACCCAAGAAGTACCACTGAGGGGAAGGAGGGAGGGTAAACCTGACTGCAGATGCATACCTATCGGACATCTACATTTATAAACAAAGAAGGTGCCCAGACGAAACCAAGGTTCAAATAGGATGAAACGCAATTTATTTAAAAGTAGATAAACAAGCGTTTTCGCTCCTGTTCAACAGAAGCTTCTTCAGCATACCAATGACAATTGTAATATAGCCTCTATATTAAAGTATAGAAGTTACTTAAGGTGAGGGTTGCTTGAAACTAGTCTTTTATAACCCTATGGTGCACGTGACAGTATGTTTTTGCACCTTGAACTTTAATTCTTTTATTGACTGTTACAAGGCACATTATTGTCAATAGGGATTTACACTAGCTTAAGGCTTAAGCACTACCTTCACATGGATTTGTTGTTCTTTTGCCCCTTTTGCAAGATTAGTAATTACACCAGGATCCACCTTAACACTACTTACACAATTCTCCACACAAGGGTAAAACCTGTAAAATTTTTTAGGTCGGCCAGGCTTTTTTTGCAAATACATTGTGGTGTATTTTCTACATGGTAACTCATTTTATTTACCTAGCTAGTCCGATGTGCTCCTTTGTTATTTACTCTATTTTATCTATTTTTGAATGAGATATTATTGGTATGTATATTGATATGTACCCATTTAGGTTTTAATATGAAGTTTATTGACTCTTTTGTTGTACTTGCACTTTAAAATTTTAATTAGTTGACATTAATCACTTGTCAGCGATTAGTTTTAAACAATGTGAGCTTGCGCTCTTGGTATGCTGAAGAAGCTTCTGTTGAACAGGAGCGAAAACGCTTGTTTATCTACTTTTAAATAAATTGCGTTTCATCCTATTTGAACCTTGGTTTCGTCTGGGCACCTTCTTTGTTTTTAAGTTTTGGCGTCTTTTTCAACTGTTTAGTAGGACATCTACATTTATGGTAGGTACAAAACTGTACTATGTCCTTCAAGGATGCATCTGCAGTCCTTACATATGGGTAGAATACCATAGCCAAGCTGGGGGTGGTAGGCTCTAAGAAAAAGGTGGTGTAGCTAAAATGCCCTGCAGGACTGCCGTAGCAAAGCCTGCTCTGGATCTGGAATATAAGGGTAAATTGTAATGCTTGGAAAATGTATGCACGGAGCTCCATGTAGCAGCTTCTAAAATGTCCTTGGTAGCCACCCCTCTTAAGAAGGCTGTGGAGGTGGCTGTAGCTCTGGTGGAATGAGGTCTGATGTTAGCTGGCACAGCTTTTCCATGATAAGAATAGCAGAATCGAATGCAATTTCCTATCCATTTTGAAATTGTCTGTTTGGAAATTGCTTTTCCTTCAATGCCTGCAGCATATGCTACCAACAGCTGGTCAGTTTTTCTGAAAGTCTTAGTTCTGTCCAAGTAGTAACGTAACTGTCTGAATGTCCAGGGTATGCAGAAGTTTCTCTCCCTTGTTTTGTGGGTTTGGAAAGAAGGTAGGCAGGTGAATAGCTTGGTTCAATGAGACCCTGGATACTACCATTGGCATGAATGAAGGATTGGTTCTCAAGGAGACTCTGTCCTGATGAAAAATAAGAAATGGTTGTACTGCCATGAGTGCCTGCAATTCAGATACTCTTCTTGCTGAGGTTATGGCCAGAAGGAAGGCAGTCTTCCAAGACAGGAACTGTAACTCTGAAGATGCTGCTGGTTCAAAGGGAGGTAAAGTCAACTTTTCCAACATGAAGTTAAGGTCCCATGTAGGCACTGGTGGTTTTCTTGGAGGATTGAGGTTTTTAATTCCTCTTAGAAACTGCCTTAGGAGAGGATGAGAGAAAAGACAGGTGGATCAGTATTGTATTCTGCTGAAATTGCTGAAGCATGAATTTTTATGGAAGATAAGAAAGGCAATTATGGAGCATGTCTGCCAAGTATTCCAGGATATGTGCCATGCTCATCACTGTGGCATCTAGGCCCTTTGCGGTGCTCCAAGTGTGGAATCTTTTCCATTTTGATGAATATGTCTTTCTCGTGGAAGGTGTGCGAGTTTCCATGATGATATCCTTCACTCTTTTGGATAGCTTTTCCTGGTGAGGAGTCAAGATATTCTCCAGGCTGTCGGCTGCAAGGTTTTCAGGCTGGAGTGCAGAGTTTTGTAATTGTGCTGTGTCAGAAGGAGTGTCCATAGTGGTAGAGGCCATGGTTTAGTGTGTGATAGGGTCCGTACCAGTGCTGCCTTGGCCAGTCCGGGGCTATTAGAATCACGTTTGGCTGCTCTGTCTTGATTTTCAGTAAGACCCTGGTCATTAGTGGGAGTGGTGGAAATGCATACACTGTTAGAGTATTCCAACTGAGAGAGAGGGCGTCCACTTTCCATGCTTGTGGGTGGTATGTACTTGTGCAGAATTTCTTCAGCTGATGATTGTGGTGGGAGGCAAAAAGATCTATGTCCGGCCTCCCCCATGATTGTGTTATCTGAAGGAAGATGTCTGGGTGCAGCATCCATTCGTGTGGGTCCATGGTATTTCTGCTTAGGCTGTCCGCCAGTATATTGTCTTTTCCTGGCACAAACTGGGATTGCAGCTCTATATTGAGTTTTAGGGAAAGTTCCCAAAGATTCATTGCTAGTCTGCAAAGAGGGTAGGAATGGGTACCTCTCCTTGCTTGTTTATGTACCACATAACTGTGGTATTGTCTGTCCTTATTAGCAGGTGGCCTTGATGTAGAAAGAGCTTGAAGGCCTCGATTGCATGAATCACTGCCAGCATTTCCTTTTGGTTTATGTGCATGCGCAATTCTTTCTGCAACCATAGACCTTAGATGCATCTGTCCTCCATATGTGCTCCCCATCCGTGGTCTGAAGCGTCCGAGGTAATGGTTTGGCTGGTTACTGGCCTGCTGAAAGGCAGGCCCCTGTTTGACTGGCTTGCTTGGGCCCACCACAGGAATTCCTTTTGAAGGCATGGAATGAGTGGTATCAAAGCTTCTAGGCTGTGATTGTGCTGAGACCATAAACTCCTTAGGTACCATTGTAGTTCTCATATGCAGCCTTGCTTGTGGAATCAGAAGAATGCACGATACCATGTAACCCAGGGCCTGCAGGATTTTCCTTGCAGTCATCTGAGTTTGTTTTGTTACATTTTTGAAGTAATCCGGTAGTTGTCTTTGTTTTTCTTCTGTGAGAAAAGCCATTTGGGTGGTTGTATCTAGTTCCGCACCCAGAAAAGTTATTCTTTGGGATGGCACAAGTCTTGACTTGTGAATGTTGACTGTGTATCCCAAGGCCTGTATTAGGCGGATGGCTTAATTCAAATGTTTTTCCAAAGTTTGTTGGCTGTCCGCTTGTATAAGGCAGTCGTCCAGATACGGGTATATTTGAATCCCCTGAAGTCTGCAGTGTGCAATTACTGATGCCAGGCATTTCGTGAATACTCTGGGCGCAGTAGATAAGCCAAAGGGCAATGCTGAGAATTGATAATGCTCTGAACCTGCAAGAAATCTGAGGTGTCTTCTGCAACTTTGTCCGATAGGGACATGCAGGTATGCCTCCTTGAGGTCGAGTTACCAGCCAAGACCCCTTGCCCAGCATGGGAAGGAGTTGCTGTAGGGTCAGCATTTTGAATTTTGGCACAATGAGATAAGTATTCAGTGCGGACAAATCGAGAATAGGCCTCCATTGTTTTTCTTTTCTTGGGACAAGGAATAGTCTGGAGTAAAATCCTTGGCCTTGTTCTGCGAGAGGAACCTTTTCTATAGCTTTCACTTGCAATAGGTTGGCAATTTGTTTTAAAGCCTCTGCCCTCTGATTTGGTGGCAGGTTTGGCATTCCCTTTCTTTCTGGTAATGTATGGAAATGGAACCTGTATCCTTTGTCTATTATTTGCAGTGTCCATTTGTCCCTTGTAATACTGTGCCAATTTTTTGAGAATAAAGACATCTTTCCGCCCAAAGGTGCTTCTAATTGAGCCCTGATCGGCGGGGTCAAGGTGAAGTCAGAGTCTGTCCTTGTGCAGCAGTTGTTGGGCCTGCACTACCTCTCTGGTTAGGAGGCCGCCATTGACGTCGTCTGTAGGAGCCTCTAGCTTGCCCACTACCTCTGGCACGCCTGTTCATGCCTCTTTAAAATCTATCTTCTGGAAAGGACCAATTCTTAGAAGGCCAATTTCTGCTGAATCTTGGTGGTTGTACCTGGAGGAAATCTTTGACTGTTTGTACAGATTTTGCCTTTTCCTCAAATTTCTTTAAGACCTCTTGAGCAGTGGAGCCAAATAACTTTTGCTTTTCCAGTGGAGCATCCAGAAGCTTAGCCTTAACATGATCTGGCAGAGATTGTTCCTTCAGCCAGGCATGTCTACGTATGACTGCACCTGTCATTGCTGACCTACATGAAGCTTCCAATGCATCATAACCACACTGCAAGAAATGGTTGCTAACCTGTTGTGAATTATGTACCAGATCCTGAAGTGACTTACGATCTAGGGGTTCAGGCGAAGACAGTTTTTTCTGCAATTCATCTAACAAATACTCTTGGTACTGTATCATATAAAATTGACAATTTAAAGCCCTCATAGACAGAGTGGAAGAAGTGTACACTTTTGTACCCAATCTCTCTAAAGCCCTGGACTCCCTTTCAGAGGGGAGTGGATTTTTAGAAGTGGCAGCTGCAACCCCCTTAGGACCCTGGGAAATAGTTTCTGGGTCAGCAGAGTGGGCCTTGTAAAGGAAATTATGCGAGTCCGGGACCCTGTAGTACCTATCGGGTTTAACAGGAGCCGGAGGAAGGGTGTCAGGGGTAGTGCTAGACTCAGAATACACATCATCAATGACACTTAAAACAGGAGGAATAGCCAAAGGTCTATGCTGAGGTAAATGAAGAAAAGTCCTTAATCTCTTCCTGGAATCGGAGAATTCCTGGTCCTGCCACTGGAAATGCTCTCTCATGGAGTGAAGGGTCTCCCCAAAGGACAGCTCTTCAGGAGGGGAAGCAGAGGGAATGGATTCCTCTGCATCAGAATCCTCATAGGCCGTGAAGGCCTCCTCCTGGTAGTCTGACAGAGCAGAGCCATCAGAGGCCTCATCAGAGGACTGAGGTTCAGCAGACTCAACCCTGGGCCTTTTGTCTAGTGGGGGTTGAGAGGCCCTGTCCGGATGAGGCTGAGAGCCCCTAATTAAGGAAATAAGGTCCTCAGCCAAACTTAGTATTTGAGAACCTGTAGTGGATCCCTGAGAAATAGACTTGGGAGGCAGAGTTTTTTGTTGCTTAGCAGCTTTAGCCCTAGTGAAAGCTTTTATGGACATGGATGCAGGGGGCCTGGCTGCCCCACGTGCTGGAGTAGTTTTGTCTAGGGGAATGGTGTCGGTAGATTCTCTAACACCGGTTTCCGAGGGTAATTCTATAACCGACTCAGAAAAGGCCTCCGGGACAGAGGCTGTTGGTTGAGCGGTTTCTACGGATGGAAGTACCAAGGACTCTGTTTCAGCCGAGGCCGAGACACTCGCGGCAGGCCTAGGAGCGGTTTCAGCCGAAACGACGGTCCGCGTGCGTCAGTCCTTGTCCTTCCGTTTCTTGGATAAATGAGAAGTCGGAGTCTCCGGAGGCATTTTATAAGAAAAACTAGCCCCAAAAATTCCTCTGCAAACTCCGACCGACGCCTAAGAGTGCGTCGATTAAAGGAGGCACAGGCAGTACAGGCCGAGACATCGTGGTCTGGGCCTGGGCAGGGGAGGCAGTAGGGAATGGAAATCCTTATGAGGTATTTGTTTCCCACAAGTCAAGCAATTATTAACTAAGCGTTTGATCTGACATCGGCTGAGGCAAGAAAGAGTCCCCAACAGGGTACTTAGCTTTTTGAAGTCTTCGGTAGCTGAAGTTACAGGAGCTGGCTGACTGGCACTTGTGAACTGCTTCTGCTTCGGGCACCATGCAGCAAGAAAGACTGGGGAAGATGGTGTCGTCTGACACTTTTATACCCCAGGCGCTCTGACGTCGGGGAAGGGGCGACATCAGCCGACGCCGGACCCAGACTTTGGAATCCGGCCGACCGAAGGGCTGCCCGAGGCAGTACAACCCATATGTAAGGACTGCAGATGCATCCTTGAAGGACATCCCAGTAATATCCATCAGGTTTTCTAGAAGCAGGAGGTAAAGAGTAAGAGGCCATGCTAGATTCCGAAAAGGCATCATCAACAATGTTCAGTACAGGAGGTATAGCTAAAAAGCCTGTGCTGGGGCAGGAGTAAGAAATCCCTAAGCCTCTTTTTAGAATCCGAGATACCCTGACTTTCCCAACGAAAAATCTGCCTGAGAGTATGCAAGGTTTCACCAAAAGAGAAATCTTCTGGGGGGGAAGCAGAGGGAGTAGAGTCCTCAGCATCATAATCCTCATAGGTAGATAAGGGTAAATCCTGGTCAGAGGAAACTAATTTCAGAATCCTGGTCAGAAGTATCATAAGCAAACTCAGTCCTAGGTCTCTTAAAGGGGGAAGGTTGGCTTCCCCTGACTGAAGTAATAAGGTCTTCAGTCATTCTTATCATTTGTTCTTTAGGCATAGAGGCCTGACCATGCGATCTGGGCGTCCATTTTCTAGGCATGGTTCGAGTTTTAGGCCTTGAAGAAGAAGATGGCGCCGGTTTGATGTGCACGTCAGTAGGCCTGAGTACACCTTCTGAAGCCGGTGCCTGCACAGCTGCTCCGGACCCATCCAAGGAAGAAACATCAGCAGGTTTCACAGCTGAACCATCTCGCGGCATACCGGACTGAGAATGGGTCTCAGTAGAGACCTGTGAATCTGAAGTAGTGGGTATCAGGGGCTGCGAAAGTGCCTCACTGAGTACCGGCAAACTGGGCGGCCTGTCTCTGTCTTTATCTTTGCATTTCTTCAGAATGTCGGTAGTCGGATGGCTTACCGAAGACATATCAGGATAATTGAACAGAGCACCAAAAAATTTACAAGCGCAGATATACCGACTGATAGTTTGTGGTTTAAATAAGGCACAAAACAGACAGCGAGGTACGTTGTGGTCAGGGCCTAGGCAAAGAATACAGTACGAATGAAAATCTTTATGAGGTATTTGCTTTCCACAAGGAATGCAATTATTTACTTTTACTGACATTGGATTAGTGCAAGAAAAAAAAAAGTTTCCCCAACGGGGTACTTAGCTTTTAGTTTACTTTGGTTCTGAAACTCAAAAATGAAAATTTCAGGAGTTGGCCGACTGGCACTTGTGAACTGCTTCGGGCACCACACGGCAAGAAAGACTGATGTAATGACATTGGCTGCATGTTTTATACCAGACGACTTGACGTCACGGAAGACCACAACTGATGCAGGACCCAAAACTTTGTTAATCAGGAAGACTGGGGGCTGCCTGCAAGCAGATAACCCAAATGTAATGACTGCAACAGTAAAACACGAAGAATATCAGGTAAAAACGCTTACAACACTAAAAGCACTGCCCTCAAGTCTAGAACACTGATATACAGGTTGGCTTCTAAAGATGACGAAGTGCTTTGGATGGTCCTTCCCTGGAAATACCCCCACACACACACACCCAATGAGGAAGGTGTCTTTGGTCACTGCGGCTCTGGGTTTGGAGTAGGAGAAAGGGCGACTTCATAGGTGGTGTTCTGGCTTCATCCACCAAATTAAATCTTGTTTGCACCGATTTGTTATCCGCATTTAAAAAGACAAGGATGAGTCAAGTGGGACCACTACGTTACAAAAGCCACTGTAGGAGTCTCCTGTGTATTCTTGCCAGTGGAACTATTGTTACTGAAGCTGCCATGGAACCCAATAGTTGCAAGATTGCCTAAGCCAGAGCTTTGTCCCAACAGTGTGTCACTCGGAGTTGGGATCAGAGTCTTTCCAGTCTGTGTGCCGCGGTGAGAGGACTAGACAAGACTGAGTATCGAAATTTGTTCCAATTAACTCTATTCTTTGAGAAGCAGTCAAGTGGCATTTCTCTTTGTTTACTGTTAGCCCCAATTATTCCAGTAGTCGTACGCCATAGTGAGTGGCTGAAACCAGTAAATGCTTGGTTGGGGCGGTGAGGAGCCAATCATCTAAGTATGGAAACACTGGAATCCTTGCAGTCTCAAGTGAGCGAGCTGCGAACCACTGCCATGCATTTGGTGAACACTCTGGGGGCTGTGGAGAGACCAAGGGTAGTGCTCAGAATTTGTAGTGATTTGCTCCCAGCCGGAAGCGGAGGAATCTTCTGGACAGTTTGTCCATTTTTATGTGGTAATACTCGTCCTGAAGATCTATCAAGCACATCCAATTGTCTTTCTCCAGAAAAAAAAGTACAGACTGAACCGTGACCATCCAGAATTTCACTTGTTTGACAAATTTGTTTAGAATGCCGAGGTCCAGGATTGACCTCCAGGCACCTGTCTTTTTTGGTACTAAAGAACCTAGAGTAGAATCCGGATCTCATCTGTTCAGGTGGGACTGCCTGGATGACACTGTGTTGGAGCAGCTTTTGGACGTCTTGAGGTGCTACTTCCCTTTGACTGGGTGGAACTTTGGGAATACGCGTTAACGGACTTGGGTAAAGGTCGAAAGGGATGTGGTAACCTCTGGTAATTATCTGTAAACAAATATCTGTGATCATTTGCCAGGCAAGGTGGTACAGAGAAAGTCACCCCCCCCCCGACAGCTTCCAGGGGCAAGTAATCGGGCCACTCCTCAGCAGCGTTGATGGGGTTGCCCATAGAAGGAATCTCTGGATACCCGACTACACAGACCCCCTCAAGGGGGGGGGGTCTGAAGGGGGGGGTCTTCCAGTTGAATTCCCCCTTCTGCCGGGAGGGGGGGGGGACTCGCTACATGTGTCACAGAAAGGACCCTAGGATTTCTTGTACCACATTTTCCCATTCTTCTGATTCCTGGAATAGGATCGTTGGGGAGTTGAAAAACGTACACCAACCGCAGACAAGGTCTTACCATCCTTTTCACACTTGGTTAAAAATAGTCTTTTACCTTTGGACCAAAAAGAGAAAGAGAGGCCTCTATGGGGGCACTCAGGAAGCAAGACTTAAAGGGATCCGCTAAAACAAAAAGGCCCATCCAGGCGTGACGTCTCATGACAACGCCTGCACCCTCTGCTCTAGCTGCCCTCTCAGTAGAATGAGAAATCAACCGCATGGAGGAGTTACAAATAGATTCCAGGGTGGCAAGCTGTGAAGCAACTGTCATGTACCCCATCAGCGACTGCTCCTGCAAGGGTTTCTGGAAGTTCTGAGATTAGATCTCTCTGAAGCCAGATAAAAAAAAAGTGTGCTAGGTAGTTCAGGGACCAAATGGCAAAGGTCACTGAAGAGAACACTCGCTTCCCAAGTCTGTTTACCACCAGAGACTCCCTGTTTGCAGGATGGACAGCAGAGCTCTCCTCGCCTAACTCTTAGTGGCTGCCGCCACAAAGTACAGTTTTGTACCTACCATAAATGTAGACGTTAGAGTGCTAATACAGCTGCAGTCATAACAGACTGGTTCTCCTGCCGTCAGGCAGGTCCTCAGTCGGCCGAATTCCAAAGTCTAGGTCCGGCGTCGGTTGTAGTCACTTCTTCCCTGACATCAGTGCGACAGGGGTATAAAAAACCAGCAGACGCCATGTTCTTCAGTTTTTCTTGCCCCAGATGTCAGGTGCCCCCAGAAGGAAGGCAATACATAAAATTATGAAGTAAAGCAATGCAATATAATCAAAAAACAGTAGTTGCAAGCAAATATACCATAAAAGAATACCCCTAGAGGGGAAGGAGGGAGGGAAACCTGGACTGCAGCTGTATTAGCACTCGAACATCTACATTTATGGTAGGTACAAAACTGTACTATGTTCATCGTGCATACAGCTGCAGTCATAACAGATGGGTAGAATCCCAAAGCTAAGAAAGGGGTGGTAGGCTCTAGGTGGAACTAGGAGGAGCCAAAATGCCCTGCAAGACTGCAGTGGCAAAGCCTGCTCTAGATTTGGAGTATAATGGTAGGTTGTAGTGTTTGGAGAAGGTATGCACAGAACTCCAAGTGGCTGCTTCCAAGATATCCTTGGTAGGAACTCCTCTGAGGAAGGCTGTAGAGGTGGCTGTGGCCCTGGTGGAATGAGTTCTAATACCTGTAGGAACAGTTTTGCCATGAAAGGAATAGCAAAAGCGTATGCAGTGGGCTATCCATTTTGAGATTGTCTGCTTGGAAATTGGCTTTCCTGGAGCTCCTACATAGGCCACAAAAAGCTGTTCTGATT
Source organism: Protopterus annectens (assembly GCF_019279795.1). Classification (NCBI taxonomy): domain Eukaryota; kingdom Metazoa; phylum Chordata; order Ceratodontiformes; family Protopteridae; genus Protopterus; species Protopterus annectens. The sequence goes on from NC_056747.1 coordinate 793,545,377, forward strand.
TTCTGAAAGGCTTTGTTCTGTCCAAATAATAACGCAGTTGCCTGTGGATGTCCAAGGAATGTAGTAATCTCTCCCCTTTGTTTTGAGGATTGGGATAAAAAGTAGGTAAATGTATGGCCTGATTTAAAGCTACCCTGGATACCACTTTAGGCATAAAGGAAGGGTTGGTTCGTAATGAAACTCTGTCCTGATGGAAGATGATAAAAGGCTGGACAGCCATGAGGGCCTGTAGTTCTGAAACTCTACGAGCTGAAGTGATAGCCAGAAGGAAAGCTGTTTTCCAGGACAAATATTGCAAATCTGATGAAGCAGCTGGCTCAAAAGGAGGCAAAGTCAGTTTTTCCAGAATAAAATTTAGATCCCAAGCAGGTATTGGTTATTTCCTTGGAGGTCTTAAATTCTTAGCCCCTCTGAGGAACTGTCTTAAAAGAGAGAGAGAATAAAGGAGGATCAGTGTTGTAATCTGCAGAAATGGCTGAGGCATGGATTTTGATGGAGGAGAACGAAAGTCCACTGCTTAGTAGTTCAGCCAAATATTGTAGTATTTGAGGTAAATTCAATTTTCCAGGGTTCTGGCCATTTTTCTCACTCCAGACACAAAAACGTTTCCATTTTGCTGAGTAAGCTTTTCTAGTTGATGGCCTTCTTACCTCCAAAATGACATCCTGCACCTCCTTGGAGAGTAGGGCCTGCTGTGATGCTAAGGAATCTTCCATGCGGCTAGATTGAGTGTTTTTAGCTGACTGTGAAGAGTTTTGAAGCTGTGCTGAGTCAGAAGAGGCATTAGAGGCAGGGTCCATGGAGGGGAATGAGTCAGGCTCCTCAGGAGTGGGTACCAGTGTTGCCTTGGCCAGTCCGGAGCAATGAGGATCATCTTTGGTCTGTCTGCTCTGGTCTTCAATAGGACTTTGGACAGCAGAGGAAGAGGCGGGAAGGCATAAACTGTCATTGATGTCCAGCTGAGAGAGCATCCACTCTCCAGGCCTTTGGGTGGAAGGTCCTCGAGCAGAATTTTGTCAATTGACGATTTTTGTGGGAGGCAAAGAGATCTATGTCTGGCCTTCACCATTCTTGGATTATTTCTGTTAAAACTTTTGGATGCAACATCCATTCGTGTGGATCTGTCATATTTCTGCTTAGGTTGTCTGCCAGCGTGTTTTCCTTGCCTGGCAAGTACTGTGCTTGTAGTTCCATTTGTAAGTCCATGGCCATGTTCCAAAGTGATATGGCCAGTCTGCATAGGGGATAGGAATGTAGTCCTCCCTGCTTGTTTATGTACCACATAACTGTGGTGTTGTCCGTTCTTATCAATAGTTGACCTGGTTGTAGAAGGTCCTTGAAAGCTATAATAGCATTTATTACTGCTAGCATTTCTTTTTGATTGATGTGAAGATGCTTTTCTTTTTGGGACCATTTGCCCTGAATGCACTGGTCTATCCTGTGTGCCCCCCAGGCGTAGTCCGAGGCGTCTGTTGTGATGACTTGATTTGCTTGAGGCTTGATGAATGGAAGGCCTGCGTTTGCTTGACATGCTTGAGCCCACCACAGAAATTCCTTTTGCAGACATGGAAGTAGTGGTATTATTGTTTCCAAACTGTGGTTGTGTTGAGACCATATGTTTTTTAGGTACCATTGTAGTTTTCTCATATGCAGCTTTGCACATGGGATTAGCAAGATGCAAGATGCCATGAATCCCAGAGCCTGCAGGATTTTCCTTGCAGTCAGCCTGGTGCAATTTGCCATGGTTTTGAAACATTGAATTAGTTGCCCCTGCTTCTCTGGCATGAGGTAGGCCATCTGGGTGTTTGTGTCCAAATAGGCACCCAGGTAAATTATATTTCGAGAGGGGATTAGCCTTGATTTCTCTTTGTTGACTGTGTATCCCAGAGAGTTTAATAACATTATTACATAAGCCAGATGCTTCAGAAGAATGTGCTTGCTGTCCTCTTGGATCAGGCAGTCGTCCAAATAAGGGTATATTTGTATCCCTTGAAGTCTGCAGTAGGCAATTACTGATGCCAGGCATTTCGTGAATACTCTGGGTGCAGCAGGTAAGCCAAAGGACAATGCAGAGAATTGATAATGGGTTGAACCTGCATGAAATCTGAGGTATCTTCTGCAATTTTGTCTGATTGGGACATGCAGGTATGCCTCCTTGAGGTCCGATGTTACCAGCCAAAACTCCTTGCCCAGCATGGGAAGAAGTTGCTGTAGAGTGAGCATCTTGAATTTTGGTACGATTAGGAATGTGTTTAGGATGGAAAGGTCCAAAATAGGTTTCCAATCTTTTCCCTTCCTTGGCACCAGAAATAGCCTGGAATAAAAACCTTGACCTTGTTCGTGTGTAGGTACCTCTTGAACAGCTTTCATGTTTATAAGATCTGAAATTTGCTTTTGTGCCTCTGCCCTTTGATTGTGTGGCAGTTTTGGCATGCCTCTCATTTTTGGAAGGGTATGAAAGTGGAATTTGTAGCCTCTGTTTATAATGTCCAGGATCCATTTGTCCTTTGTGACAACATGCCAATTTTTTGAGAATAGTGCCAGCTTTCCTCCTAAGGGGGCTGCCATTTGAGACCTGGTTGGCCTGCAAAGGGGAAAGTCACTGGGTTTGCTTTCTGAAAGATTGTGAGTTGTCCTCACCACCTCTGTGTAGGAGCTTGCCATTGTCTGCCTGTGTACGATCCTTGTGGTTGTCCTCTGCCCCTCGGGCGCCTGTATCTGCCTCTTTGGGGTCTGTCCGTGGCAGGAAAGGACCAGTTTTTGGAAGACCAATTTCTACTAAAACGTGGTGGTTGAACCTGCAGAAATTCTTTCACAGTTTGCATTGATTTAGCTTTTTCCTCCATTTTTCGTAATACTTCCTCAGCATTTGCCCCAAATAGTACATCCCTTTGAAGAGGGGCGTCTAGTAATTTAGCTTTGACATGATCAGGCAAGGTTTGTTCCTTGAGCCAAGCATGCCTGTGTATGACTGAGCCTGTAACAGCAGCTCTACATGAGGCCTCTAGAGCATCAAAACCACATTGTAAGGTATGTTTACCCACTTGTTCTGCACTATGCATCAAATCCTGCAACTCCTTCAAGTCTGGTTGTTCAGGTTGTGACATTTTACTTTTCAATTGAGATAACAGAAACTGTTGGTATTTTAGCATATGAAACTGACAGTTTAAGGCCCTCATGGTTAAGGTAGCCGAGGTATATACCTTTTTTCCCCACCTTCCTAAGGATCTGGAATCTCTCGGAAGGCGATGGATTTTTGGCAATGGAAGCCTTAACTCCCTTGGGTCCCTGTGAGATGATTTCTAGGTCAGCAGCATGGCTTTTGTAAAGAAATTGGTGCGAGTCAGGAACCCTGTAGTACTTGTCAGGCTTAACTGGAGCTGGAGGTAGAGAGTCCGGGTTAAGGCAGGCCTCAGAGTAAACATCATCTAGGATGTCCAAGACAGGAGGTATAGCCAGAGGCCTGTGCTGGGGTAACAAAAGAAATTCCCTGAGCCTTTTCTTGGAATCTGAATAATCCTGGCCTTCCCAGTGGAAGTGTTCCCATAAGGTATGCAAAGTTTCCCCAAATGAGAAATCCTCAGGGGGGGATACAGAAGGAATAGACGACTCCTCTGCATCAGAGTCTTCAAAAGGGGAGTAAGCCTGTTCCTGATCATCAGACTGTTCTGAAATAATGGATCCCTGATCAGAGGAGGGTGAATCTTCCTCCACTCTGGGCCTTTTGTCCGGAGGTGGCTGGGAACCTCTGATTAGAGTAATTAAATCCTCAGCCATTTTATGCATCTGTCTCTTAGGCATGGGGCCTGGAGATGGGCCCTGTGTAACTAGTCTCTTAGGGTGCATGGTTGCTTTAAACTTGGTGAAAGCCTTGATGGAGAAAGAAGACGAAGGTCTGAAGACACCTTGAGTGGAGGTGGACCTGTCCACATTCTGTGTTTCAACGCCAAAGAGTGGCTTCGGTTTCTGTAGTCGGTGTGTGGGCTGAGGAGCCTGCGACCTCGGGTACAGGAGACACCGCCAAAGATGTGTAGTCGGTAGTCAGGGGCTGCGTAGGCGCCTCACTGGGAACCAGACCACGTGTAGTCTGCTTTGGCGTGGTGTCGGTAGAGGCCGCGGACCTCGAGTGTTGGTCCTTGTCTTTGCGTTTTTTAGACAAAACCGGTGTCGGAGTATCCGACGACATGGTATAGTTAAATGCTTTCCCAAAAAAATGCTGGGCGAACTCCGCCCGACACTTAATAGTGCGTTTGTTGAATGAAGCACAACAGTGACAGACCGAGACGTCGTGGTCTGGGCCTAAACAAGGTATACAGAGGGAATGGAAATCCTTATGCGGTATTTGCTTCCCACAAGAAATACAATTATTAACTTTGTCTGACATCGGTCTGAGGCAAGAAAAGTTTCCCCGACGGGGTACTTTCAAGAAGACTACGGTTGAAAATTATTCATAATCTCAGGAGCTGGCCGACCGGCACTTGCGAACTGCTTCTGCTTCGGGCACCGCGCGGCAAGAAAGACTGAAGAAAATGGCGTCGGCTGGTTCTTTTATACCCCTGTGGCGCTGACGTCAGGGAAGAAGCGACGACATCCGACACCAGACCTAGACTTTGGAATTCGGCCGACCGAGGACCCGCCTGACGGCAGGAAAACCCATCTGTTATGACTGCAGCTGTATGCACGATGAACATCCATAGCATCTACTGGAAGGCCATTGGACCAGTGTGGACTACCTTCTGGAAGAGATAAAATTTTGTGTGGTCTCCAGGGCATAGGTTCAATGGTATCTGGATTCTTCCAGGCACGCTGAACCAAGCCATCTGCAGGCGGTGTCACCCAGGAAGTAGAGGGCCAGGCACAGAAAGCCTGCAAGAATGGAGAATCCTCCGAGGAAGGGTTGGTGGACCTCCAGTCCCCTCGCTGCTTAAGGATCTCCAGTATGTCTCTGAAGGAAACATCCTCAGAGGGGCGACTGTGGGGACCCTTCCCCTTCATTGTAGTCTATCTTCAGTGAGGGATTCTTCAGGGGAATCCACGTGCTTCCTCTTGCACGATCTCTTGCGAGGTACCTACTCAGTGGGGGCATCTGAGGAGGACTCTGCAGAATAGGTACCTTGCAGAAGGATGTCTTGAGGTTCCCATGCCCAGAGTCCTTTAATAGTGGGCTGTCAACTGCAGCTCATAGGAAAGGAAGATATGGGTTTCTGGCACCAAGGGTACCAGCTGAGAGTCCGCCAAGGCAAGCGCCCTCTCCATCACCTAGAAAGCAGGTCTGCCCAGAGGAATGGGAGCCCAGAACCGAGAAAGACAACCTTGGGACCAGGGTCCCACCTCACTCTGACAAACCCACTCCCAGGGAAGGAGCCACAGGATGATCCTGGTCCGCCAAAGCAACCGGAACCATAGTAGACGGCACCAAGGAAACAACAGGCACTGTACTAGGTTGTCACGGTGCCGAAAGACCAGTGTCGAACCAAAGGAAGGTCCAGCTCCAAATGAGTCTTAAGACCAAAGGGTAGGCACCGGAGCCATGGTAAGATTTCCGAATGGAACTGAAGCTGGAACTGGGATTGGTGGTGTCAAAGGCTCAGATACCGGAGGGAGGGGGGAAGTGACCAGCGTTGGAATAACTATTTTTGGTGCCGAAAGGGAAGTCAGTATTGGTGTCTAAGTCCGTGAAGGAGATGCTGATGTCGGCAATGTAGTCTGCTGAGATTTCGGAACCTAACATGGCACCAAGGGGGGGGGGGGTTTGAAGCCCGGGTGCCAAGGATGTTGATGCCAATTTAGGAATCTTAGGTTTCGGTTCCAACGATTTAGGTTCACTCATCCGAAGACAGGAGGGTAAGGACTTGCTCCTCTTTTTATGCTCTTTCTTTGGACGAGATTAACCCTCTGCCTCAAAAATAGCCTCCGTGAAAGGAGATTTGTGGAGGCCTTTCAACATAAAAGTTTGTTTTTACGTTCCGCAAGCATGCGGGTACTAAAAGCCTTGCAAATCTCACAAGGGGGTTTCACAGAAAGGTGTGGCACCCCCAGACAGTAGACACGATGTATAGCGGTCAACATTAGGCATCTTCCTGTTGCATTGATCACAGTGCTTAAAACCGGTTGTGCCCTTTTTCTCAGACATGCTAGGCCAAACAGGAATACAATTCAAACAACCATAGCACAAAATCAAACACACTCGTACAAGAAACTTTTTTTTTTTTTTATATATATATATATACATATAGACGAGACTGGGAAAGAAATACCAACAATGGTAATGGAAAATACCTTAGAGATAAGGGTCTGTACCTGCAATGGTACAATGAGTATCAAAAACTTACTAAAAGAGAGGGACACACACAACTATATGTACATATGCGACTAACAATACGCTAACAATATAAAAATAAAACCCCAAAAAGAGTAAGGAGAGACAATTTTGAAAAAGCTTAAAGGATTTACCTGAGAGCTGGCTTGACACGCCTTGGTTCGCACGCGGCAAACAAGATCTAAAGGTAATACAGAGAGGGGCACTATGGGTAAGACTTGGCTCTAGAGTTTTTTGGCTGGCACGAGCTTGTTATAACGGCCGACTCGGTTCTGAGGGCCAAGCAGACACCCATCAGTAAGGAATGAATGAAGATTAACGTCAGATCAAAAGTTATGTACCTACAGCAATGATCTAGTTCACCTTCAGGACAGCCCAACATCTCAAACTTTACCAGGCTACCTAGCCTCTCCTGTCTTACCCATAATACTGTGCAGGTAAGGGCCCTACTCTAGAATTCTAAAATGTAGCTCTCAACCTTCCCTCTCAAAAACGTCAAACACTACCTCTCATAATGGATTGGCTAAAATGTGGAACATGAATTAACAGCTTTCCAACAACTTCAAGAGGCTCACAGAATGTAGGTAGCCAATTTTAACCATACTTACAAAACCCTGTAGTTATAAAGTTATAGTTCAGTATTATTTACTATAAGATATTAGTAAAAAATAAGTTTGCCCTAAAAAGTGACAGACCCTTTCAATGTGGCTTTTTAAGATTCAAAATGAGTAACATTCTTCAATGAGGGGACAGGCAGAGGACACAATGATGAAGATGGAACTGACAAGTCCAGAACTAGCCAGTAAAAGCACATACTTCCATATCAGAGACAGGGGTTCCAACTTCAGTCAGGACAGAATCCCAAACTTAAAATCTAGACGGCTACTCAAGGTATCTTAACACTTGAAATTGTACAACAGAGCAGAGAGAAACCTGGACTTAAAGTTAAGATACTCTCTAACCACAAGAGAAGTATATAACAATGTCAAAGAGGGAGGGAGGATGGCACAACGGTTAAGGTGTTTACCTTGCAGACACAAGTTGCAGGGTTTGATTCTCACATGGGGTAATTGGCTAGACTTAAAACGGCCCACAAGGGAAGTTAGCCTTGTACTAACCTAGGAACACAAATCAACTACCTAGTAAACAATGTATCAGAATCCACTAATGGGAACTACTGAAAATTAAGCACAGTTCTGCAAACACAGTGCGGGAGAGAATAGTCTGAACACAGAGTGCCCAAGGTGTGAATGCTGTACAGTATACCAGCTGAAAGGAAGGAGGTACCATCAATGCTATACGCCTTCATAAATTAAAAAATATGAATAAGCCAGATCAATTTTCGGAAGTCTAGTGTTCATCTTTTCAAGACTAGGTAAGAATCTTCAGGCAATAATAATCAATCAATTTGCCAGAAAGTCGAGCACAGGGCCAGTCCGGTAACTAAGTCAAGGTCTCTGTTAAGAAAACAGAAATAAGTGCCAGTTCTTCTCAAATGGAAAGGGTAGAGATGCACAACCATATTTATGCAGATAATGGTGCAGTGTTACACTAAATTAATTTCTTAGTTAAAGGTGAGCTACCAAACTTTTAGGGCTAATGAATTGGAGCAAAGCATATAACACAACCATATTTCTGCAGATAATGGTGCAGTGTTACACTAAATTAATTTCTTAGTTAAAGGTGAGCTACCAAACTTTTAGGACTAATGAATTGGAGCAAAGCATATAACCAACTGATATCATTAAAAGCAAGAAAAGATGTCTGGGAACCGAGTTGTGTAGCTGGCTAATAAACAATAACATACCATGCATAAACAACACTCTAGGTCTGCACTAGTGGCCATATTAACAGACCAGGATGGATCTGGAAAGCGATTCTTGTATGCTCGTGCCAGAGACTCAGCAAGTATACAATCAAACTGGTATAAAACCAATGGCAAAGAACTGGTATAAAACCAATGGCAAAAAACTGGTATAAAACCAATGGCAAAAAACTGGTATAAAACCAATGGCAAAAAACTGGTATAAAACCAATGGCAAAAAAACTGGTATAAAACCAATGGCAAAAAACTGGTATAAAACCAATGGCAAAAAACTGGTATAAAACCAATGGCAAAAAACTGGTATAAAACCAATGGCAAAAAACTGGTATAAAACCAATGGCAAAAAAACTGGTATAAAACCAATGGCAAAAAAACTGGTATAAAACCAATGGCAAAAAAACTGGTATAAAACCAATGGCAAAAAAACTGGTATAAAACCAATGGCAAAAAAACTGGTATAAAACCAATGGCAAATGTAAACACGGGGCTACCACGGTACTCCCTTGCAAAGGAAGAGACTTCCAGCAGAAGAGACTGACCTGAGGAAAGGAGAGCCTCCAAAACTAAAACTGGGAAAAGAAATTTAGGCAGACCCCAAACTGCCCAAATAGGATGACGTAGGAATTCTGCAACACATCTCTGGGGAAAATACCAGATAGCTCTGGCAGACTATTAAAGTGAGCCCCCCCAAGAGTCTCCATTTTTCAACCCATGCAAAAAGGCACAACTTTTAAGTCTTGTGTGGTAGGAACTGGGAGCAGTTAATCCATCAAAAATAGTACAACATAACACCTGAAACTGGATTAAGAAAATGTATTTACAAAGCTTTGCTGCAAAAGAGAAAACAGACATCACGGCATGATAGAGAGATACAAAATCAAGATAGAATGCACCTCATAATCTGGGAGTTGCAACAACTTAAGTCTTACCATGGAACCAAGTCATTACATTTTCCAGATTACCCCCAGAGACAATAACTGAAAAACAGAATAAAGCTTTACTACAAAAACAATGAAAAGAATGTGGAACTGCCTACATGGCAAAACAACAACCCTCAAGTCTACTTTTCTCCACTCTAACGCAAACTGAGCCACTAAGAGCTATTGCTCCTTTTGACATTTACAATGTATTTTGTTCTAATTTCTCAAAAGTTTAGAAACTTTTATACATACTCTAAATTAATACACTGGATTTACTTATGAATCAAAAGCATTATTCAACCACTGTACTGTTTTACTGTCACCTATGTATTACTGTGCTCCTTTGTTTCATATGTCTTGTCAGTTTTTGACTCTGGGTTGAATCAGTTCTCTACCCCCAATAAACAAATTCAAATAAATAAACCTTGCAACTGAATATATCAAGGGGCTGTTGAAACCCTGCCTTTTTTTTTTTAATCACCAAAAGACCAGCTAACAACATGCATACATTACAATGCATTTTATAAGCTGTGACACAACACAGCACCATATGCTACCAAAGGAAATAGCCAAGTGCAATATGGTTTAACCATAGACAGAAACTAACTAATTCAGGGAAGAATTTAGGCCACATAAGTATAAACTACAACCAGAGAAAATGTGTATAGAAAAGTACACATCTAAACTTGTACAGGTAAGTGACCCTGATGGAGTATAGAACAAGGCACTAGAAAATGTCTGAGAATTAACAGTTTCAAAGAAACCAGACCACAGCAGTACACACACAACATTCCGGCCTTAATGGCATGTCTTGAGAGAGAAAAGTCCCATCACCAAGGGGTAAGAACTTCAAAATGTACAGTTGTGTACACTTACCGAAAATGTAGATGTTGGAGTGTATTCACTGTTGCAGTCATCACATTTGGGGTTATCCTGGCAGGGCCAGCCCTCAGTAGGCCCGAATACCAGAGGCTTAGTATTTCTGTGTCAGCTGCTGTCGCTCCAGGAGCGACGTCAGGTTGTCAGTGGTTTAAAAATCAGGACAGCAGACGCCATTACATCAGTTTGTCTTGCCCTGTCAGGAGCCCCCAAACAGGGGGGAGCTATGCTACGGTGGAAGAACACCACCAGTACAAAGTAAATACCAAAAAATTCCCTGTAAGAAGAGTGAGAGACTGGGGGGGGGGGTTGGGGGTAACCAGGACCGCAACAGTGAATACACCATCTACATTTATGTTAAGTGTACACAACTGTACTATGTTCTTTGTGTTTCACTGTTACAGTCATCACATTTGACTTGATTCCCAAAGCTGAAGAAAAGGGTGGAGGCAATCAAGAAGACTGGGGGCTGGCTAGGATGCCCTGCAACACTGTGGTGGCAAAGTCTGCCCTGGATTTGGAGAGGATAGGCAGGTGATAATGCTTGAAGGTATGAACAGATGCCCATGTTGCAGCCTCCAGAATGTCCCTGGTGGGGACCCCTCTGAGAAAAGCTGCAGAGGTGGAGGCTGCCCTGGTAGAATGCATCCTGACCCCCTTTGGGGGAGGTTTCCTATGCTGTTTGTAGCAGAAATGGATGCAGTGTACTATCTATTTGGAGATTGTCTGGATACGGCCTTGCCCTTGCCCCTGCTGTGAAGCTGACTAGCAATTTATCAGTTTTTCTAAAAGATTTAGTCCTGTTCAGATACAATCTGAATTGTCTGTCCACATCTAGAGAGTGCAGAATCCTTTCCCCCTTGTTTTGTGGGTTAGGGAAAAAGGTGGGCAAATGGATGGATTGGCTGAGAGCCACACTGGACAACACTTTTGGCAAAAGGATGGGTTAGTCCTAAGGGAGACCCTGTCAGCATGGAAAATGGACTCTACAGCCATGAGTGCTTGTAGCTCTGATGCTCTTCTAGCTGAAGTGATGGCCAGAAGCAAGGCGGTCTTCTAAAAGAGGAATTTTAACTCTGCTGAAGCTGCAGGTTCAAAGGGGGGTAGGGTGAGCCTTCCCAACATAAAGTTAAGGTCCCAAGCTGGGGTAGGAGCTCTTCTGGGTGGCCTCAAGTTGTTAGCCCCTCTTAGGAACTGTTTGATAAGAGGGTGTGAGAAGGGGTGGCTCTGTGCTGTAATGAGCAGAAATGGCAGAGGCATAAATTTTAATAGAAGAGAAGGATAGACCCCTGTGTAGTACATCTACTAGGTAATCCAGGATGAGAGGTAGGGAGGGCTGTGCTGTTCCGGCTCCTTTAGCCTGCATCAAGGTACAAAACCTTTTCCACTTGTCAGCATAGGATTTTCTACTGCTGGGGCATCTGGCCTCACGTACAACATCTAGGACTTGTTTGCTTAGGCTGGCAACTTGAGGAGAGGTCAGGGAATAAGCCAGGCTGCCAAGTTGAGGGTCTGCAATTGGAGTTGCATGAATTCTCCATTCCTCTGGGTCAAGAGTGTTGGAATCGGAAGTAAGTGCCATGGTGGCAGGGGTGACAGTCTAGTCTGGGGCAATCAGGACTGCCCTCGGTTTTTCCTCCCTATTTTGAGCAGTACCCTTGAAATGAGTGGTAGAGGGGGAAATGCATAGACAGAGGTTTACCCACTGGAAGGATAGCATCTACTTTCCAGGCCTTGCTGTGAGGTTCCCTGGTGCAGAATTTGCTGAACTGATTGGATTGTGAAGCAAAGAATTCCACCTTTGGGGTGCCCCACTTCTGGGTTACAAGGGTGAAGTTTCTGTAGTTTAGCTGCCACTTGTGTGGGTCTAGTAGGTTTCTCCTTAAGTTGTCTGCCAGAGAGTTTAGGGAGCCTGGCAGGAATTGTGCTAGCAGGTGTAGCTGCATGGCTGAGGCAGTGTGTCAAAGGGTCATGGCAAGCCTGCAGAGAGGATAAGAGCGAGTCCCTCCCTGCTTGCTGATACACCACATCACTGTGGTCTTGTCTGTCTTGATCATTAGAAGCCCCGGGGAGCGTAGGGGTCTGAAAGCTGTCAGGGCATGCTGACCCGCTAGCATCTTTTTGGTTGATGTGCAGATGTATTTGATTTGAGCTCCAATGGCCCTGAATGCAGAATGCACCTGCCATCCAGGTGTGCACCCCAGACATAGTCTGATGCGTCTGTGGTGAAGGTCTGGGAGGCATGGGGTTGTGAGAAGGGAAGTCCCTTGTGGCTGCATGCTGGTGTCCACCAAAGAGAACTTTTCCTTAGACAAGGTATCATTGGTATGATAGTTTCCAGGTCTTGAGTGTGCTGACACCAAAAGCTTTTTAGGTACCACTGTAGTTTCCTCATATGCAGTCTGGTACATGAAATGAGCAGAATGCAGGAGGCCATGAACCCTAGAGCTTGCAGGATTTTCCTTGCGGATAACCGCGTTCTGGTGGCTAGTTGAGAGAAGTAGCCTGTCAGGTAGGCTTGTTTTTCTGGAATAAGGAATGCTATCTGGAATGCTGTGTCTAGGCTTGCTCCCAGGAATACAATTGTGTATGTGGGGGGACAAGTTCTGATTTCTTTTCATTGATAGTATACCCCAGGGAGGTCAGCAGGTCCTTTACAAAGGTCATGTGCTGTAACAGCTTTTCCTGTCTGCCTGAATCAGGCAATCATCTTAAGTAGGGGTAAATTTGAATATTTCGTTGTCTGCAAAAGGCAATGGCTGGAGCCAGGCATTTTGTGAAAACTCTGGGAGCAGTGGATAAGCGAAAGGAAGTGCAGAGAACTGAAAGTGCATACATCCTGCCCTGAAACGTAAGCATTTCCTGCAAGATTCCCTGATTGGGATGTGTAGGTAGGCCTCTTAGGTCTACGGTGGCTAACCAAGCATCTTTGGAAAGCATAGGAAGAAGCTGCTGGAGGGGGAGCATTTTGAATTTTGGTATCACCAGAAAGGTGTTTAGAATTGATAGATAGGAGGATTAGGTGCCCTCTTTTCTTGGTACCAGGAAGAGTCTGGAATAGAAACCTTGGCCTATCTGTTCAGCAGGAACATGCTATATTGCCCTTAAGGAGAGCAGGAAAAGGATTTGCTTTTTGGCCTCTGCCCACTGGTTTGGAGGAAGATCTGGGAACCCTTTTGGGGTTGGCAGAGTGTGGAAATAAAATTTGTATCCCTGGGACACTGAGGACCCACTGGCCGTTGGTAAAAGAGGCCCAGTTGCTTCCATGGAAGGAGAGTTTTCCTCCTAGGGAGACAAGCAGGTGGGCAGAGGTGTAAAGTCATGGTGAGTGCTTACCATAAGGGGGTGGCTTTGCACTCCCTGTTTTTGAAGAGGAGGAACTCCATTGCTTAGATCTCTGCACTCCCTGGGGCTGCTGTCTTGGGGTCTGCTTTCCCTGGGTCTGGGCTGAGCTGGCCTGGAGGGGGCAGGAAAGGACCAGTGCTTGGAGGGACAATGCCTAATGAAACTCTGAGGCTAGACCTGTAAGAAGTCTTTAACCATCTGCATAGATTTATCTTTTTCTTCCATCTTTAAGACCTCTTCTGCCTTGGTGCCAAATAAATTGTCTTTGTTCAGTGGTGCGTCCAGTAATTTGGTTTTGACATGGTCTGGCAAGGTCTGTTCCTTAAGCCAAGCATGTCTTCTAAGGACAGAACCAGTAACTGCTGCCCTGCAAGATGCTTAAAAGGGCGTCAAAGCCACATTGCAGGGTGTGCTTAACAACTTGACTTGCAGAATGCATTAGCTCTTGTAATTCTTTATTTTCTGCACAAACAGGAAAGGAAGATTTTTTTGTTGGAGGAGTTTCAAGGTATGCTGCTGATATTTCAGCATGTGGAACTGGCAATTTAATGCTCTAATAGCAAGAGTAGCAGGGGTGTACACTTTTTTACCCCATCTGTCTAAAGCTCGGGAATCCCTGTCTGAGGGGGTGGGATTTTTAGCCGAGGTTGCTTTAATGCCTTTAGGTCCTTGAGAGATTACCTCTGGGTCAGCAGTAGGATTTTTGAAAAGGAATTTGTGAGAATCAGGGATTCTGTAGTACCGGTCAGGTTTCCTGGGAGCAGGAGGAAGGGTGTCAGTTGTAAAACTAGATTCCACAAAATCATCCATAACATCCAGGACAACAGGAATGGCCAAAGGTCTGTTCTGTGGTAAATCTAAGAATTCCCAGAGTCTCTTTTTTGACCGAGGATAGTCTTGACATTCCCATTGGAAATTCTCCCTTAAAGTATGAAGGGTTTCCCCAGATGAAAAATCTTCAGGTGGAGAGGCAGAAGGAATGGATTCCTCTGCATCAAAATCCTCATAAGCAGAGGGATTGCATGTCTTCATATTCGGAAGCATCAGTCATCGGACGCCTGTTCAAATAAAACTACTGGGGACAAGTCTCTCTTTCTTTTAGAAGGGGTAGCCTGGCTTCTCCCAATAAGCATAAGGTCTTCCGCATTTGAGACTGAGGCAAGGAAGCAGGTGCCTGCGCTTGGGTTGTCAGTTATTTGGGTGTAGTTCATACCCTGGGCCTTAGAAACATGGTAGTTTTAGAAAGAACTGAAGAAGCAAAAGTCGGTCTGTGTCGAGTATCAGTAGTGTGACGTACTTCCTCGGAAGCCGGTGCCTGCTCAGCAGCTCAGGACCCGTCCAAGGTATAGACATCCGCAGGATCCTTAATCAAAGAAGAGTCTCGCAGCATACTGGACTCCGAAAGGGTCTCGGTAGCAGCCTGCAAATCCACAGAAGTGGGCATCAGGGGCTGCTAAAGCATCTCACTGAAGAGCAGAGAGCTGACAACTAGCTTAGTGGAACAGTCGTCGGCAGTTTTGGACCTGTGCGGTCTGTCTTTATCCTCAAGTTACCAAAGCCATATCAGAATTAGAGGACTGAACAAAAATATCTAGCTACAATAAGAGCCCAACAACGGACAACTCTGGTGTTGAACAAAACACAAAAGCGACAGCGAGGGATGTCGTGGTCTGGGCCTAAACAGGTGGCGCAGTAAGAATGAAAGTCAGTGTGGTAGTTGCTTTCCACAGGCGAGACAAATGTTAACTTTTTTTGACATTAGTTAGAGCAAGAAAAAAGTATCCCCAACGGGGTACTTCGCTTCAGAAGACTTCAACTTCAATTCGGAAATGAAAACTCAGGTAAGCTGCCAACTGGCACTTGTGCAAACTGCTTCAGCTTCGGGCTCCTCTGCAAGAAAGACTGATGTAATGGCGTCGACTTCCTGATTTTATACCACTGGCGACCTGACGTCAGTCCTGGAGCGACAGCAACCGACGCAGAAATACTAAGCCTCTGATATTCAGGCCGACTGAGGGCTACCCCTGGCAGGATAACCCCAAATGTGATGACTGCAACAGTAAAACACGAAGAAAGTACAGTTGTGTACACAACATAAATGTAGAAGAGTGTATTCACTGTTGCAGTCATCATACTTGGGTTATCTGCCTGCAGGTAGCCCTCAGTTGGCCCGAAAAACAGAGTTTTGGGATTTCTGCATCGAATGCTGTCGCCTCATCCATGACATCAGGTCATCAGGGGTATAAAACATGCAGCAGACACCATTACACCAGTTTTTCTTGCCCCAGATGTCCGGAGCCCCCAAAATAGGAAGCAAACAAATGATGTGGAACATCTCCAGTAAAAAGTAAATACCATTTCCAGAAGATATGGCAAAAAAAAAAAAAAAAAGGACAGGTAGAAAGTATAGAAAGACAGGGGGCTGGAGCGAGGGTAACCAGGACTGCAACAGTGAATACACTCGAACATCTACATTTATAGCAAGTGTACACAACTGTACTATGTTCTTAGGGTTTTACTGTTGCAATCATCACACTTGGGTTGACTCCAAAAGCTGAGGAAGGGTGGAGGCAGTCGAAGAAGTAGGGCTGGCTAGCAGGCCTTGTAAGACTGCTGTGGCAAATCCAGCTCTGGATTTAGAAAAGATAGGCAAGTGGTAATGCTTGGTGAAGGTGTGTACAGAACTCTAGGTTGCAGCTTCCAGGATGTCCCCAGTAGGGACTCCCTTGAGAAAAGCTGTAGAGGTTGAGGTTGCTCTAGTGGAATGAGGCCTGATCCCCTTGGGGTAGGTTTTCCATGGTGTTTGTAGCAGAAATGGATGCAGTATGCTATCCATTTAAAAATGGTTTGTTTCAAAATGGCCTTGCCCTCTGCCCCTGTAGCAAAGCTGACTAGCAGCTGGTCAGATTTTCTGAAAGGTTTAATCCTGTTAAGGTAGAACCTGAGTTGTCTGTGCACGTCCAGTGAGTGCAGGACCCTTTCCCCTTTATTCTGAGGATTAGGTAAAAAGGTTGACAAATGGATGGATTGGTTTAAAGCCACACTGGATACCAACTTGGGCATAAAAGATGGGCTAGTCCTGAGGGAAACGCTGCCCGCATGGAAGATAATGAAGGGCCTGTAACTCAGATACCCTTCTTGCTGAAGTGATGGCCAGCAGTAAGGCTGTCTTCCAAGTGTGGAATTTTAACTCTGCTGTAGCAGCAGGCTCAAAAGGGAAAGCATGAGCTTCTCTAGTACAAAGTTAAGGTCCCAGGCAGGAGAGGGAGCTCTCCTTGGCCATCTTAAATTGTTAGCTCCCCTCAGGAGCTGCACATCCAGCCTAACCAAAAGGGGAAGCAATAAAACTCTGAGAGGACAAACTTGGATCAAAAGTTTAATACACAGACACCATTAAGGCTCACAAAAATAAATTTACGTTTGACATACACCATCAGATGCAAGCCTGAATTAAACTCCTCCTATACATACTATTTCTCTTACTTGTCAACCGATGAAAAGTGAACCCATTAAGGAATTAATTGTTACAACCCAAGCTGAAAACCATATGTATACCTTCTGCACCCTGTCTCAAGGAAAGAAATAATACCCAGCTCAACCTATCCTATCCTGCTCCTGATTTAATCACAGCCTACCTGGTGTGCTAAGAACCCTATCCAAATCCTGTGGCCTCAACCTCCAGTTACCTGTCTTCTGCACCCCGTCTCAAGGAAAGAAATAAGTATGTTATGGACTAAATCTACCTGGTAAAACAGACCCCTATCCACAAACTGTTTCAGGGCACCAAAGTTCGCTGGGAGCCTGAGCAGCCAGCTGCCTTACCCACTTTCTGTAATACCTAACAGCCTACACGACTCTTCTACTTACCTTACCCCCTCTCACTTGCATTTCTTTTTCTCCACCCTCCTACACTAACTTGCTCCCTCAAACTCTCCTACAATTCCAGAACTGCCCACTAGGGGGCGCCCTTCTCCCCGCCATTCTATCTCTCCCTGTGCTATCTTGGTAAACTCAATCCATTTGCTAAGCTTTCTGCCTGTTCCTACTCTTGCATACATAGTGCCTTTCAGTCGGTACTCCTCTAGCAGTCTCTTTCCCTAGACTCCCCTCTAGCTTAAACCTCTCTACTAATATCCTACCTTCCAACTGCAGCTACCTGCACTCCTGATTGTTTCCTGCTAACTTCTCTTGCTTTGTTTCTACCTGCTCCGTTCGCTGCGTGGGCTCACTCCGCTCCCCTACCCTACCCCCATTTCCCACCCACCCCCAGCGCCATCGCATTTCTACCTAACTAACCACACCCCCTCTCCTTCTGCTCCAATCACAACCTCTCCATTTAACCAATCTTCTCTTTTCCCTCCATATTTCATCTCTAACCACTCCCTTTCACTACCGCCTATACCTTTCCCTTGAAATAACACACCACCTGCACTTAATTTATAACTTGAGCCTACTATCCATTACAATGCATAAACTCCCCTCCCTAGTTCTCATATATACCTTACTTATGCTCTCACTTCTTTCATCTTTAATATTAGCATACATTACAACCTCCTATGAACACCCTCTACTATCACACCTACCCAACCCAACTAAACATCCTACCTCTTCAATTCCAACCAACCATAATCATCACATCAACATCACTTCCACACCTAGCTATCTTTTACCTAACTATCATAAGATAACTCACATAAAGTAGGTTCACCTGAGCACTAGAAGGCTACCCCCCTCCTCAAAGTAAATATACAAACACTATATATTTAACCCTACTACACTCACTCCACAGTGGATATTTTCACCCTAACCCAGGTCCTATTACCTCCTCTATAAATCAGACCATTTATCAAAACCCCATGCCTAACTTCTTACTTAAACCTAACAACTCACTCTCAATAGCTAACCTCAACATACGTAGCATTAATAATAAAACACAACTACATGCTCTCTTAGAACTCTACTCCTTTGATATTTGTCTAACCGAAACCGGTTTAAAACCTTCAACAAAAGACACAGAAGTCATCCCTCCTGGCTATAAAATCTTGCGTCTTGACAGACTATCTAAAAAAGGTGGTGGAATAGCTATCTTATTTAAATCAAGCCTTGAAATAACCACATTCCACCAAAACCTCCTCAGGACTCTAATGCTGAAATTCTTATTACCAAACTTAAACTAAACTCAGTCAAATCTATCTTTATTATCTGCATCTATGTCCCCCCAGGTAATAATATTTCTACCATTGAAAACATCCTATGTTGGCTATCACTAAACTTACTCCAAGAAACAATAATCCTAGGTGACTTAAACATTGATTGGCAATCGTGCAACAAGCACCCTACTAACCATATTAACCTTCACGGGTTCTCTCAGAACATCACCTGCCCCACTAGAATAAATAAAACTAACAAAAAAGAAAGTACCTTAGACTGGATACTCACCAACAGTCAACTACATACTTATGAAACAGGAATCCTTCCTGATAGTATAAGTGATCACATATTAACTTACATAGATCAGGCTCAAAACCAACCCCCTACCCAAAACATAACTAGAACAATCGGAACCAAAAAAAAATTCAACCTTGAGCTATTTCAAGGAGAACTGAAAGCATGCAACTGGCCACCTTTAAAAGACCTTCCTCTTGATGAAGCTGTTGACTTCTTTAATGCAAAGTTTCTGGCCATACTCAACTACCATGCCCCCGCTCGCTCTATTAGAATTAAAAGTAAATCTGCCCCCTGGCTGTCAACAGAAACTAAACAAAAAATCAATTTGAGAAATAAAATCTGGAAAAAATCTCACTTAACTAAAAACACTACTGATTACCAACATTTCAAACAATTGAGAAATGAGACCAAAAAAGCAATAATGACCGATAAAAAAAACTATTACCTGAAACCACAGCAATCTCGCCAAAATAACCCACAAAAGTTCTGGGCAAACATAAAACAGTTACTACAGCCAAGTAAACCTGTCACACCCAACCCACAAGGCTCAGACATAAAAAATCCTAACCACATTGCTAATGACTAATTACTTTTTCACCAAAACAATTCAAACTCTAGCCAGTCAACTCTCCAGCAAAAACACAAACATACCTAACAGCCACTTAAACCCACCTCCCCCATTTCTTTTCCAACCTGTTCCAACATCTACATTCTTTCTCTTATCAAAAAACTTAAACCATGTACTCCCTCTGCTGACCTACTACCTCCAGAATACCTGCAATTAGCAGCCAAATCAACAGCCTACCCAGTCTCCATACTGATCAACAGAACCATTACTGAGGGATACGTCCCTAAACTTTGGAAAATCTCCCACATTATTCCTCTTCATAAGGGTGGAAATTCAACTGATATTTCCAACTACCGCCCTATTGCTCTACTCTCCCTTATCTAAGATTATGGAAAGATGTATACACAAGCAACTGCTTGACCATCTTCAAAATAACTTACTCTCCAATACCCAACACGGTTTTAGACCTTCCCATAGTACCACCACTGCCTTCCTCTCCTTTACAGACACTATCAACAAAAATCGTAACCAAAACATCCTTTCCTCAGCACTTTTCTTAGACCTGTCCACGGCTTTTGACATGGTCAACCACCAAATACTCACACACATTCTTCAATCTTTGTCACTTGAAATTCAACCTATTAACCGGTTTAAATCCTACTTAAATAATAGAGTGGAGTTCCAGAGTACTGCTTGATGTCTATCTTCCCAGCTGCCAGTTAACATTGGTGTCCCCCAAGGGTCCATTCTGGGCCCCCTTCTATTCTCTTCATCAATGACCTCCAAAAGTAGTCCCTCAAGCTACATGCATACAATACGCAGATGATTCTACACTAATTTGCTCAGCAAAATCTGTCTCTGAACTTCACTCCCTTACTCAACACATTTTTAATTCTGTAGAAGAATGGTTTTCTCAACGCCGTCTCCTACTAAACCCAAATAAAACCAAACTCCTCCTCTTCACACCTTCCAGTAAATCTCCCCACATAGACTTTACAATAACATCTAAAAATGCCACACCTATATCACAAGATTATACTACAAAACTACTAGGCGTTAACATTGACAACAACCTTAACTGATACCCACATAAGCAACACTTTGAAAAATATTTATAAAAAACAGGCTCTCTTTACAAAATCAAACCTTTCCTCACTCCAGATTCTAGAATAACTATTGCCCACTCGCATCTTATCTCACCCCTTCTCTATGCCTCACCCACTTGTACTAACTTATCAAAAAAGAATCTGTTTAAGCTATAAAACTCCTACCACAGCATAGCCAGATTTGCCACAGGCAACCCTTTTAGAACCCACCACTGTACTAATCTAAAACAACTAGGTTGGCTAGAATTTCAGCAACAACTAAAAATTAATCAACTAAGCATAACCCATCAACTTCTATATCAACCTAACAAAACACCTATACTATCTACTCTTATTCACCCCTACCACAACCTAAACTCCCTAAGATCAGCACACAAACTTCTTGTAAATATTGACAAAGCAAACAACAAAGCTGGAGACTCCCTCTTTTTTAACACTGTTGGAAAACACTGGAACCTCCTCCCCTATGAACTTTCTTCTATTCCCTCAAAATCTCTCTTTAAAAAGAAACTTAAACTCTACCTTAAATCACAATGGCTGTGCTCCTGTACTAATCCTGACTAACTTTAGCCCCCGACACCTGACTACATTCTACATCTTTTAGACCACTGCATCTACCTCATATTTACATCCACTGATTCTATATCTCCTTCTCACTATCTACATATGGGGATTTATATGTGTGTGTGTATGTGTGTGTATGTGTATGTATATATATATATATATATATATATATATATATATATATATATATATATATATATATATATATATATATATATATATATATATATATATATATATATATATATATATATATATATATATATATATATATATATATATATATATATATATATATATATATATATATATATATATATATATATATATATATATATATATATATATATATATATATATATATATATATATATATATATATATATACATACACACACACACATATAGTTATTTCTATATATATGTATTCTTTCCACTTCTTATATCACATGATATACTAACATCTGCCAGGTTTCTTCATACTATCCTGTATCCTCTATTACTATACATTATGCTAGTATTCACCATAAATACCACTTTAAGCAATATTTTGCAATATTCTTATCTAAATGTTCTACTTTCTGAAATTTGTACTTTATAACTGTCACTAGTTAAAATGTTATCTTTATTTGCCTATGTTCATGTACTGCTGTAAAGTTTTTTCACATTTTTTTTTAATGTATTCACATGTTTTTTTAATGTAATCTCATTTTGAATGTTGGAGCTCATCTCCCCGGACCTCTACTGAAAATGGACATATATCCAGCTAGACTAGTCAACAAATGTAAAATAAATAAATAAAATAAATACCTGGCATTTAGGAACCAAAACTGGTTATAAATTATTCATTTTACAGAATAAAAAAATAAAACATCCAACAAACACATTGATTTAAAACCTATTTAAAATACATATTTCACTATATGTAAATGTAAAAAATTTATTTAAATATTTATCTGGGGAAATGGCACCACAAGCATATTTTATTCACTTTGAGATTGTGTTCACATTCAAACACTTTTGTTTTTTTTTTTTTTTTTTATGTACAGTCAAGTGTGTTGCAATTTTTAAACAATCCATACGAATATGCCATTCCCCCAAATAAATATTTAAATGCATTTTAAATTAATTTAACATTTTTTACATTTACATATAGTGAAAAATGTATTTTAAATGGGTTTTAAATCAATGTGTTATTTGTTAGATGTTTTATGTTTTTATTCAGTAAAATGAATAATCTATAACCAGTTTTGGTTCCCAAATGCCAGGTATACACATGTTTTTCAGCTTAGGTTGTAAATCAATTCATTAATGGGTTCACTTTTCATTGGTTGATATGTAAAAAAAATAGTATACAGAGGAGTTTAATTCAAGCCTGCATCTGATGAAGTGCATGTCAAACGAAAACATATTTTTGTGAGCATTAATGGTGTTTATGTATTAAACTTTTGATCCAAGTTTGTCCTCTGAGCTTTACTGCTTCACCTTTTGGTTGGGCTGGATTTGGAATTCTTGGTGAACTTTTAGCCCACTTGGTAGCTATTCTGATCCCCTCAGGAACTGTTTGATCCGAGGGTGAGAGAAGAGGGTGGCTCAGTATTGTAATGAGCTGAGATGGCAGAGGCATGAATCTTAATTGATGAGGAGGATAGGCCTTTGTGGAGCAGCTCTGCTAGGTAATCTAGGATATGAGGCAAGGAGGGCATGGCTGTGTCCTTCCCTTAATAATGGTTCCAAGAACAGTATATATTCCACTTTTCTGAATAGGATTCCCTAGTACTGGGTCTCCTGGCCTCAAGGATAACATCCAGCACCTGTTTGCTGAGGGCTGCTGGTGATGTATTCAGGGAATAAACCAGGCTGCCAGGTTCAGGGTTTGCAGCTGAGGATGCAAAATCTGTCCCTCCTGCTGGGACAGCAGGGGGGGGGCTCTGATGTAGGTGCCAGGGTGACACTGTAGTCAGACTGCATAGAAGTGGGTACCAGTGTTGACATGGACAGTCTGGTGCAATAAGGATTGTCCTTGGCCTGTCCTGTTTGATCTCGAGCGTATGTTTGGAAGGAGGGGCAGAGGGAGAATGGCACAGATTGAGAGATTTTCCCATATGAAGGGTAGGATATCCACTTTTCAAGCTTGGCTGTGGGGAATTCTGGTGCAAAATTTGTTTAGGTGATGGTTTTGGGGGGAGGGGGAGCGAAGAGGTCCACCTCTGGTGTCCCCCACCTGTGTATTAGAAGTTTGAATGAGTTTGGTTCCAGTTTCCACTCGTGTGGGTCCCATTAGATTTCTGCTCAAGTCGTCTGCCAGTGAATTTTGCTTACCTTGCAGGAATTCAGCTTGCAGGTGCACTTGGGTTGCTTAAGGCTGTGTTCCACAGAGCCATGGCTAACCTGCAGAGAGGGTAGAAGTGAGTTCTTGTCTGCTTGTTTATGTACCACATAACTGTGATGCTGTTGGTCTATCAGTTGTCCTGGCAGGATAAGGTATTTGAAGGCTGTCAGTGCATTCTGTACAGCTAACATTTCTTTTTGATTGATATGCAGATGAATTTGTCCTGGGCTCCATTTGCCTTGAATGTATTTGCCTGCCATGTGAGCCCCCAATGCAGTCTGATGCGTCTGTTAGAGTTTGGATGGCGTGGGATTGTGAGAAAGGGAGTTCCTTGTTGTGGTTGCAAGCCTCAGCCCACCAAAGGAACTCTGTCCTTACACAAGGAATGATAGGAATCACTGTTTCCAGGTCCTGGGAATGTTGACAAGAGAGACTTTTCAAGTACCACTGGAGTTTCCTCATATACAATCTTGCATATAGAATCAGTAGAATACATGAGACCATGAACCCTAGGGCTTGCAGTATTTTTCTTGCAGATAGCTGGGTTTGGGTGGCCAGTAGTTTGAAATAAGATGTCAAATACACCGGCTTTTCTGTAAAGAGGAATGCCATCTGGGAAGTTGAGTTCAAGCTTGCTCCCAGGAATACAATCTTTTGGCTGGGTACCAGATGTGATTTCTTTTCGTTGATAGTATACCCCAGAGAAGTTAGGAGTCTCTTTACAAAACTTCAGTTGCCGAAGTAGCAATTCCTGACTGTCTGCCTGAATCAGGCAATCATCCAAGTATGGGTAAATTTGAATATTTCTCTGCCTGCAGTAAGCAATGGCTGGAGCCAGGCACTTTGTGAATACCCTGGGCGCAGTAGATAGTGCATACAGCCTACCCAGAAACAGATATTTCCTGCAAGATTCCCTTATGGGGTTGTGCAGATAAGCTTGTTTCTAAGGTGACTATCCAGGAGTCCTTGGCTAGCATAGGAAGGAGCTGCTGGAATGTAAGCATTTTGAATTTTGGTACCACCAGGAAGGTGTTTAGGGTAGACAGACCCAGAATAGGGCGCCAAGAGTTCTCTTTCCTGGGCACCAGGAACAGCCCGGAGTAGAAACCCTGTCCCCTTTGTTCTATTGGCACAGGTTGAATAGCCCCGACACTGAGAACAGAAAGTACTTGTTTTTGGGCCTCTGTTCACGGGTTTGGAGGAAGGTCTGGCAATCTGCTTGGGGTTGGCAGACAGTGGAAATAAACATTGTATCCCAGGGATGCAGATTCTAAGACCCATCTGTCCTGGGTAATATACTCCCAGTTTTTTTTAAATGTAGGGTGAATTTTCCTCCTAGGGTTGCAAGTACTTGGGCATGGCTGGGAAGGATCAAGGACAAGTCATTGTGAACTTTTTCCATAGGGGGTGGCTTACCACTCCCAGTTTTTGATAAGGGAGGACTCCATTCTTTACATCTGTGCATACCCTGAGACTGTAGTCTTTGTGGTCTGTTGCCCCTGGGTTTGGGTTGAGATCTGGAAAGGACCAGTTTTTTTGAACGTCAATGCCTACCTGAATCTAGGTGGCTGTACCTTTAAGAAATCTTTAACAGTTTGCATGGAATTAGCTTTTTCCTCCATCTTTTTAAGAATAACTTCTGCTTTAGAGCTAAACATTCTTGGTTTAATGGAGCATCAAGTAATTTTGCCTTGACATGGTCTGGCAATATTTGTTCCTTCAGCCAAGCATGCCTTCTCAGAACAGAACCAGTGACCACAGCCCTGCAAGATGCTTCTAAGGCATCAAAACCACACTGCAAAGTATTTTTACTAACTTGGTTTGCAGAATGTATTAAGTCTTTTAAGTCCTTACTTTCTGCACAATCAGGAATCAACATTTTTTTTTAATTAGATCAATAACATGCTGCTGGTACTTCAACATGTGAAACTGACAATTTAAAGCCCGGATGGCAAGAGTTGCAGAGGTATATACCTTCTTACCCCATCTGTCTAGAGCTCTAGAATCCCTGACCGAAGGGGTAGGGTTTTGGGCTGTAGAAGCCTTAATACCTTTAGGTCTCCAGGAAATGGTCTCTGGATCCGCAGTGGGATTTTTAAGGAGAAATTTGTGAGAGTCCGGTACTCTGTAGTATCCGTCAGGCTTTCTAGGAGCAGGTGGTAAAGTATCAGGGGTAAGGATTCCATGAAAAAAACTACAATTATTCAAGACGGGGGGAATAGCTAAAGCCCATACTGAGGCAAGTCTAAAAATTCCCTGAGTCTCTTTTTGGACTGTGGGTAGTCCTGGCATTCCCAGCGGAAATGCTCTTAGGGTATGCAAGGTTTCACCAAAGGAAAGGTCCTCCGGGGGGGGGGCTGAGGGAATTGAATCATCTGCATCCGAGTCCTCATAGGTAGATAAGGGTATGTCCTGGTAATCACAGGGTCAGAGTCATCAGACTCATGGTCTGAAGAATCAGAAGGAAAATCAATTCTTTGTCTTTCAAAGAGGGAAGGCTGGCTTCCCCTAATTAAAGTAATAACGTCTTCAGCCATTCTAAGCATTTGTTTCGGTGGCATGGAAGCTTGAGAATGTGCTTTGGTCGTTGGTTTCTTAGACAAAGTGTGAACTCTGGGGCTGGGAAATTCAGCAGATTTAGTCATTAACGAAGTAGTCCGATATGAACATCGGAAGGTCTGAATACACCCTCAGAAGCCGGTGCCTGCACAGCGGCTCCGGACCCATCCAATGTAGAGACATCCACAGGTTCCATAGTCGAAGAAGCATCTCGTGGCATTCTGGACTCCAAATGGGTCTCAGTAGAGGCCTGTGAATCTGCAGAAGCAAGTAACAGGGGCTGCGAAAGCCCCTCACTGGGTACCAGCGGACTGGCAACTAGTTTAACGGAAGCATCATCGGCAGTTTTGGCCCTATGCGGTCTTTGTCTTTATCTTTGCGTTTTTTCAAAAGATCGGTAGTATGATGGCTTACCGAAGCCATTTTGGAATACGGAGAACGAGAGCGAAAGAAGTTAGACACAAATAGCCAGATGACGAATAGTTTGGGCGTTGAACAAGTCACAAAACAGACAGCGAGGGATGTCGTGGTCTAGGCCTAAACAGGTGACGCAGTAAGAATGAAAATCTCTGGGAGGTATTTGCTTTCCACAGGCAAGACAATGTTTACTTTTTCTGACATCGGTTAGAGCAAGAAAAGGATCCCGAACAGGGTTCTTAGCTTTAGACGACTTCAGGTTTGAAACTCGAAAAACGAAAATTTCAGGTAGCTGCCGACCGGCACTTGCGAACTGCTTCTGCTTTGGGCTCCCACACGGCAAGAAAAGCTGATGTAATGGCGTCGGCTGCATGTTTTATACCCCTGACGTCATGGATGAGCCGACAGCATCTGACGCAGAAATCCCAATACTCTGGCATTCGGGCCAACTGAGGGCTACCTGCAGACAGATAACCCAAGTGTGACGACTGCAAAAGTCAAACACTAAGAACATCATCTATAAAAACATGTGTACCCTTCTCTTCCCTTCCATATGCAGACTCTGAAAGACAACACAACAGTACAATTCTAAAATACTACACTACAAGAACAAGAATTAGGCCCTACACAGTACATCACCTGAGAAGTACACAGTATTGTACACTACAAAGTCAGTAGCAACCTAATCCAGTAGAAATGCTTGCTTGAGACAGCAAATTGCATCCAAATGTCTCATTAGCGCATACATGTCACTGAAAGCTGGTGGTGTGGGTACTGATAGTCTAATATGTCCCTGTACAGGAATATTATGGCGGATAACGGGGAGGCACACTTCTATGCCAGTACAGGAGTACTGTTGAGCAGTTTGGGCTCCTTAAGAACTTAGTTGTTTAAGACACCCAGCTAGACAAACGGCATTAAGATAAGACTAGGCCAACACCTAAGGAGTTGACAAGGGATGCTGGCTTTAGTATAAAAAGAAAAGAAAAAGAAAAGAAACGCATAAACTGAATTTTTGATATTTAAATGACTGCAGAAAGTTTGAAAGGAAAATAAACCTTTGACAGATTGTCACTAGGGCAAGTAACAAGTGTTGTAAGTCCAAGGAAACATCAATACCTGCAAATGGGACACAAGGTCTAAAGAAGCCAGGATCAACAAGGAATTCTGAACCACTAATTCTGCACACAGCTGTGATACCTGTGAACAAAAGGGCTACAGTGTGGTCAAAAGTTAACCAAGGTCTTGCAAGTGCCAGAAGTATGACAGCAGGTGGTGTGGGTCACATCTGTTTGCCCTGAAACAATACTGTAGTCTGTGAAAGTAAGGTTGATGCCAGAAAGAGAAACGTGACAAGTTTCATTTCCTTCAAATTAGAGGAGATAGAATCACATACAGGTGGATCAAGAACATATTTACCATAGGCAATTCCATGCTATGTTAATATGAGCAATTAAGAGTCAAAGGACAGCCTCAGGTGCTGGCTATTTCAGCCAAATAGCTAATCTAGTTTTCTATACAGTACAGGTTAAAGGACGAAATATACACAGTCTAGTGCCAGGTACTAGAATTCTTGAGCTAGAGAGTCATGAATAAGGGCCACTATAAAAGAATACAATGCTAGCAAAAAAATTGTGTACTCACCATAACATTGTGTTGTCCATTTTCATTTATCCTCGACATACGGGCTCGGTTCCGAGCATCGGATCAGACTTGGCCATTACTACAGCTCGTGGTTGTCAAAAACTCTCTAGCCTAATACTTATCCACAATGCTCCTGTCCTAATTACCTCAGACAGAGTTTGCAGAAAGACCGTGCAAAAAACCCAAAAGCTTTTGTAGTGTCCATATCTGGAACCATATAGCAAATTCCCTAGTGAGATATGTCCATTACCCTTTCTACCAAAAACTTCAAGGGCAGAGGAATGAGGGAAGGCAGTTGAGGATAAATGAAAATGGACAACAGATGAAATGTTATGGCGAGTACATAACTTCATCTGATGTTGCCAATTTTCATTTTACTCTCGGCATATAGGAGAGAGTCCCCAGTTACGTTGGACCTTGAGAGGACTCAAGGAAGGATATTCTTGAGCACCACTGAACCAAATGACGCTCTACCAACTGAATCTGGTCTTCAGAGGAAGTGAGTAATAAAGGCATGAAGAGAAGCCAGAGTTATTGCTGTGAAAATATCATCCAAAAAAGTTCTAGATTGAAAAATTACTGTAGTAGGCACAACTCTTGCAGAATGTGCCTTTAAAGGCCTAGGCAATTTAAATTTCTTTTTACTATAGATAAAATAAATACAAATCTTTGAGCCATCTAGCTAGCATCACTTAACTCACTTTTTGACCAAGTCTTGTAGATGAGAGACAAACAGCTGATCTGATTCTTAAATTTTTAGTTGTGTAGGTAGAAACCCAGTTGTCTATGACCTAATAAATGCAAGCAGCATTCACCTTTATTAGCAAAATTAGGAAAACCTACTAGCAAATTAATAGTCTGATTGGTTCTCCGTGAAACTTTGTCTTTATGGAAAATCAGGTAAGGAGGACTCCACAGACAAGGCCTGTATTTCATAAATTCTTCTGGCAGAAGTTTTTGCCACTAAGTAAATAGTTTTCCAGGATAAAAACTATTTCGCATTCAGCTGATGGCTCAAAGGGAGGTTAAAAGTACAGTTTTGTACCTACCATAAATGTAGATGTTCGAAGATCCACACTGCTGCAGTCCTGACACTTGGGTAGTCCGCTGTCCACGGTCGGCCCGAATATCAAAGTATAAGGCTGACGTCGGTCATGGCGCATTTAACTGACGTCAGGACACAAATGCGCATGACCGGCGTCATATCCTCAGTCTTTTCTTGCCCCAGATGTCAGAAGACCTTAAAAACAAAGGTCAAAACCAAAAGACAGCAAACAAATAACCAACCACCCGTGCACCAACTATATGTATAATACATATACAATATACACAATATGTACAACCCAACCCACACAACCACCTCTAACTACAGAGGGGAAGGAGGAGGGTAAATTGGACTGCAGCAATGTGGATCTTCGAACATCTACATTTATGGTAGGTACAAAACTGTACTATGTTCTTCATCTCACATTGCTGCAGTCCTGACACTTGGGTAGAATCCCAAAGCAGAGGTAAGGGAGGATGGCTAACTAGAAGGAAGCAGGAGCTGCCAAAATGCCCTGCAAAACCGCAGTGGCAAAACCAGCCCTGGACTTAGAGTAAAGTGGCAGGTGATAATGCTTAGAGAAAGTATGCACAGAACTCCAAGTAGCTGCCTCCAAAATATCCCTGGTTGCCACTCCCCTCAAAAAAGCTGTTGAAGTGGCAGTAGCCCTAGTGGAATGAGGCCTAATCCAGGCTGGAACCTCCTTGCCATGATGGGAATAACAGAAAGCAATGCAAAACCCAATCCACTTAGAAATAGTTTGTTTTGACACAGGCTTGCCCTGAGAACTCAAAGCAAAAGAAACAAATAACTGCTGAGACTGCCTGAACCCTTTAGTTCTGTCCAAATAATAACGCAACTGCCTGTGTACATCCAAAGTGTGCAAAATCTTTTCCCCCTTATTTTGGGGATTTGCATAAAAAGTAGGCAAATGAATAGTCTGGTTTAAAGCCACACTAGAAACCACCTTAGGCATAAAGGAAGGATTAGTACGTAATGATACCCTATCCTTATGGAAAATCAAGAAAGGCTCAACTGCCATAAGGGCCTGTAATTCAGAAACCCGTCTTGCAGAGGTAATGGCCAACAAAAAAGCAGTCTTCCATGATAAATATTTCAACTCAGCAGTAGCTGCAGGCTCAAAAGGTTGTAGAGTGAGTTTCTCCAACACAAAATTGAGATCCCAAGCAGGAGTAGGAGCTCTTCGTGGGGGTCTTATATTCTTTGCCCCTCTAAGAAATTGCTTGAACAAAGGATGAGAAAACAATGGCGGGTCGCAATCATAGTGAGCTGAAATAGCTGCAGCATGAACTTTAATAGAAGAGAAAGACAAACCTTTGTCTAGTAACTCAGTAAGATATTGAAGAGCCACACACAAATTAGGCTCAGAAACATCAAAATCTTTTGCTGCACTCCAAAATAAAAATCTCTTCCATTTATCAGCGTACACCTTCCTTGTACTAGGCCTTCTAGCTTCCAAAATAACATTCAAAACTTGCTGAGGAAGTGGAGGCCTATTATGGTTCAAAACAGAATATGCCAGGCTGTTAGGTGCAGAGAGTGAAGCTTGACATTGAGCAAATGGCTGTCCACCTGTGACAACAGGTGTGGAATCGAAGGCAAAGGCCATGGAGGCTTTCGTACTAGACTCCTTAGTAATGGGTACCAGTGCTGTCGAGGCCAATCTGGAGCTATTAAAATCATCCTTGGCTAGTCCTGTCTGACCTTCAGAAGTACCTTTGGGAGGAGAGGCAGAGGTGGAAAGGCATACACATGAAGATTGCTCCAATTGAAAGAAAGAGCATCCACTCTCCAAGCTGTGGGATGAAACCTTTTTGTGCAAAACTTTGGCAGCTGATGGTTCAGTGGAGAAGCGAACAGATCTATGTCTGGAGTTCCCCATGACACTGTCAATTTCTGAAATACATGAGGATCCAATTTCCACTCGTGGGGATCCATAATTTGTCTGCTCAACACATCTGCTAAGGAGTTCTGTGCTCCTGGCAGAAACCTTGCCTGAAGATTGAGCTGTAAACTGAGAGCAGTCTCCCATAAAATCATTGCTTGCCTGCATAGAGGATAAGAATGTTCCCCTTGCTTGTTGATGTACCACATGACAGTTGTGTTGTCTGTTAGAATCAACACCTGTCCTGGAAGAAGGAATTCCTTGAAAGCTATTAATGCAAACTGGACTGCTAACATCTCCTTCATGTTGATATGTAGATGTTGTAGTCTGACAGGCCACTTGTTTTGTATCCATTTTCCATTCAGATGAGCTCCCAAGCTTTGTCTGAGGCATCTGTCGTTAAAATCTGACTCGCCTCTGGCCGGGTCACAGAGAGTCCCTTGTTTAGGTGACATTCCTGAGCCCACCACAAAAATTCCTTCTGAATGCAAGGTATTATTTGAATGACAGTGTCCAGATCCTGGCAGTGCTGTGTCCATACATTTTGAGATACCATTGTAGCTTCCTCATATGCAGTTTGGCATTGGGAAGCACCAGAATACAAGATGCCATGAACCCTAAGGCTTGAAGGACTGTCCTGCAGTCAGCCCGGACTGATGAGATAGTTGATGGAAGTAAAGGGATAGACTCTTTTGTTTGTCCGGGGTTAAAAAGGCCATCTGGGCTGCTGTATTCAGTCTCACACCCAGAAAGCACATGTCTTGAGAGGGTACTAGACTGGACTTTATTTCGCTCACAGAATACCCTAGGCATCTTAGCACTGCTATCACATATTCCAAATGATGAAGAAGCTCTTCCTTTCCTTGAGCCAGAATTAGGCAGTCGTCCAAATAAGGATAGATCTGTATTCCTTTTAGTCTGAAGAAAGCTATCACTGGAGCCAGAACTTTCGTGAACACCCTGGGCAGTAGATAAGCCAAAGGGCAATGCAGAGAACTGATAGTGAGAAGTCCCAGCTCGAAACGCAGATACTTTCTGCAACTGAGTCTGATAGGAACATGAAGGTAAGCCTCCTTGAGATCCAAAGTTACCATCCAATGATCTTTGCCCAGCAGAGGTAAAAGCTGCTGCAACGTCAACATTTTGAACTTGGGAATGTCCAGATAAGTGTTGAGGATAGATAAATCCAAAATTGGTCTCCACGTGTTCCCCTTCTTTGGTACTAGGAACAGGCGAGAATAAAATCCTGGGCCCACTTCTGGCAGAGGGACCGGCTGTATGGCCCCTAGTTGGAGCAACAGAGAAACTTGTTTGTGAGCCTCTATTCTTTGTTGAGGAGGAACGTCTGGCATGCCTTTGAAAGGAGGCAAGGTATGGAAATAAAACCTGTAGCCGTGGTGTATGATATCCAATACCCATCTGTCCCGGGTAATTAAACTCCAATTTTCTCTGAAAAGTGCCAACCTTCCTCCCAAAGGTGCTGCCAGACGAGCAGGCTCTGGCAGCTGAAAAGGTAGGTCATTGGGTCTGCTTACGAAAGGACTGACCCCTGCCCTCACCAAGCCTGTGCAGGAGGACTCGCTGTCCTAGGCCTGAAAGAGCCCTGAGCTCTGCCCTTACCACGTCTAGATCTACCCCTAGACTGGGGATCATAAGAAGGATACGTCCACCCCTTAGTAGGCCAATTTCTACTAAACTTTGGAGGCTGGACCTGCAAAAAATCTTTAACAGTCTGCATAGACTTAGCCTTGTCTTCCATTTTCTTCAAGACTGTCTCAACAGGAGGACCAAACAACACGTCAGATTGTAAAGGAGCATCTAAAATCCTTGTTTTAACATGTTCAGACAAATTCTGATCCCTCAGCCAGGCGTGCCTGCGAAGAACAGTCCCAGTGGCAGCCACCCTAGACGAGGCCTGTACAGCATCAAAAAGTACAGTTTTGTACCTACCATAAATGTAGATGTCCGAACTGGATAGCATCTGCAGTCATAACAAGTGGGTTGTCCTGTCGTCAGGCAGCCCTGCAGTCGGCCGGATTCCAAAGTCCGGGTCCGGCTTCGGCTGATGTCGCACTCCACCCGACGTCATCTCTGTTGGTCTTCGGGTATAAAAGCATCAGCCGACGCCATTTTCCTCAGTGTTTCTTGCCCCAGATGCCAGTAGCCCTCTTGCAGGCTAAAATTTGGATAGATGCCAATGTTTCCAAATAGATAGAGGTAAACACAACAATAAGCATATATGTACATATATACAAACAAATACACCATAAAGACTCCCCAACAGCTAGCTATTAGGAGGGTAAACACCCTAGGAGTACCACAGAGGGGAGGGAGGGTAATCCTGACTGCAGATGCTATCCAGTTCGGACATCTACATTTATGGTAGGTACAAAACTGTACTATGTCCTTCATGGATGCATCTGCAGTCATAACAAGTGGGTAGAATACCATAGCCAACTAGGGAGGAGGATAAAAGTAGATTATGGTGTGTTTAGGATCCCTTGCAGTACAGCAGTGGCAAACCCTGCTCGGGATCTGGAATATAGAGGCAAATTATAATGCTTGGCAAATGTATGCACGGAGGTCCAAGTAGCCGCCTCAATAATGTCTTTGGTTGCCACTCCTCGTAAGAAGGCTGTGGTAGTGGCTGTTGCCCTTGTAGAATGAGGTCTTATGTTCTGTGGAATTGGTTTTCCATGGAAGGAGTAACAGTATCGTATGCAATTTCCTATCCATTTGGAGATTGTCTGTTTGGAAATAGCTTTTCCTTCCCTTCCTGTTGCATAGGCTACAAAAAGTTGGTCAGTCTTTCTGCTATTTTTTGTTCTGTCCAAGTAGTAGCGTAGCTGTCTATGTACATCCAAGGTATGCAGTATTCTTTCCCTCTGTTTTGTGGGTTGGGAAAGAAGGTAGGTAGGTGGATTGCCTGGTTTAAAGACACTCTGGATACCACCTTGGGCATAAATGTAGGATTAGTCCTCATGGACACTATCTTGGTGGAAGATTAGGAAGGGTTGCACTGCCATTAAGGCCTGTAGTTCTGAAACCCTCCTTGCTGAAGTAATTGCCAGTAGGAAAGCAGTTTTCCATGACAGGTGTTGTAGGTCTGCTGTTGCTGCTGGTTCAAAGGGTGATAGTGTCAACTTTTCTAGCACAAAGTTTAAATCCCAAGCTGGTAATGGTGGTTTCCTTGGAGGTTTTACATTCTTGATTCCTCTGAGGAACTGCCTGAGCAAAGGGTGCGAAAAAACAGGTGGATCAAAGCTGTATTCTGCTGAAATAGCTGATGCATGTATCTTGATGGAGGAGTAGGACAGGCCTGAATTAAGAAGTTCGGCCAGATACTCCAGAATGTTAGGCATATCTATGTTTGACACATCTTTTCCTCTTTCCGTACTCCAAATGACAAACCTTTTCCATTTTCCAGCATAGTTCCTTCTTGTTGAAGGTCTGTGCTTCAAGAATAATGTCTTTAACTCTTTGGGAAAGTTCTGGATTAGCTGCTGCTATGTGATGTTCCATGCAATCAGTTGCAGCGTTTTTAGGTTTGGATGTATGATGCTGTAGTTGTTCTGAGTTAACATCAAAGGCATCAGGGGTATTGGCCACATATTGTTTCGAGACATGCTCTTCAGTAGTGGGTACCAGTGTTGTCTTGGCCAGTTTGGAGCTATCAGGATTATCCTTGGACGTTCTTCCTTGATTTTTAGTAGTACCTTGTGTATCAAAGGAAGAGGTGTGAATGCATATGCTGTTAGGCCTTTCCAGTTGAAGGAGAGTGAGTCCACTTTCCATGCTAGTGGGTGGAATGTCCTTGTGCAGAATTTTTTGAGCTGATGATTGAGAGGTGATGCGAATAGGTCTATCTGTGGCATTCCCCATTTCTTCGAGATGGTCTTGAAGATGTCCGGGTGCAGCTTCCATTCGTGGGCATCCGAAGTGGTTCTGCTTAATATGTCTGCTAGAGTATTGACTTTCCCGGTACAAATATTGCCTGTAACTGAATGTTGTAGCTGAGTGCCAGGGTCCACAGCTCCAAGGTCATTCTGCATAGGGGTATGAATGAGTGCCTCCCTGTTTGTTGATGTACCACATGACTGTGGTGTTGTCTGTCCTTATCATCAACTGGCCCTCTTTGAGAAATGGTTTGAACTTTTGGATTGCCAGTTTTACTGCCAGCATTTCTTTTAGATTGATGTGCAGGTGAAGTTGATCCTGTGTCCACAATCCTTGCACGCATTTGTCCAGCATGTGGGCACCCCATCCTAGGTCTGAAGCGTCTGTTGTGATGGTCTGGCTTGGTTGACATCTGCGAAAGGGTAGGCCTGGGTTTGACTGGCATGCCTGAGCCCACCATAGGAACTCCTGTTTTAAGCATGGAATTAGTGGGATTTCTGTTTCTAGACTGTGTCTGTGTTGGGACCATAAATTCTTTAGGTACCACTGTAGTTTCCTCATATGTAGTCTGGCAAATGGGACCAAGATTATGCATGATGCCATGAAGCCCAAGGCCTGCAGAACTTTTCTTGCTGTTAACTTGTTCAGTTTTGTTAGTGCCAAGAAGTAAAGAGGAAGTTCTTTTTGTTTTCTGTAGTCAGGAATGCCATTTGTTGTACTGTGTCCAATTCAGCCCAAGAATGTCCTTGTTTGGGATGGTATCAGCCTTGACTTTTGTAAATTGACTTTGTATCCCAGTCCTTGTAGCAAGTAAATGACCCTTTGTAAATCTGTTGTCAGCTTGCTTTTGTTGTCCCCTTGTAGCAGGCAGTCGTCCAGGTATGGGTAAATTTGAATTCCCTGTAGTCTGCAATGGGCGATTACTGATGCCAGGCATTTTGTGAATACTCTGGGCAGTAGATAAGCCAAAGGGCAATGCTGAGAATTGATAGTGCTCTGATCCTGCAAGAAATCTGAGGTATCTTCTGCAGATTGGTCGAATGGGGACGTGCAGGTATGCCTCCTTGAGATCTAGAGTTACCAGCCAAGACTCCTTGCCCAGCATGGGAAGAAGTTGCTGTAGGGTCAGCATTTTGAATTTTGGGACAATGATGTATGTATTTAAGGTGGACAGGTCGAGAATTGGTCTCCAACTTTTTCCTTTCTTGGAACTAGGAATAGTCTGGAGTAGAACCCTTTCCTTGTTCTGCTGTTGGCACTCTTTCCACAGCTCTTATGTTTGCTAACTCCATTATCTGGCGTAGAGCCTCTGTTTTTGATTTGGAGGTAGATTTGGCATTCCTCTTTGACTGGTAAAGTGTGGAAGTGAAACCGGTAACCTTGATCTATGGTTTGTAAAATCCACTTGTCTTTTGTTATGTAGTGCCAGTTCTTTGAAAATAAGGTTAACTTTCCGCCTAGAGGAGCTGCTATTTGTTCCCTGGTAGGCGGATTTAGGATTAAGTCACTGTGGTTGTGCTGATGTAGTGGCAGTGGCTGTGTCTGTGCCTCTGTTGTTACCTTGCCACTGTCGCCCTCTGTAGGCACCTCCTCTGGATTGGTTTCTGCCTCTGGAACGCCTATTCCTGCCCCTTTGAAATTTTGTGGAGTCAGGAAAGGACCAATTTTGGCAGGCCAGTTCCTGCTAAACCTTGGGGTTGAACCTGCAAGAAATCTTTAACAGTTTGAACAGATTTTGCCTTTTCTTCCATTTTCTTCATAACCTGCTGGGCAGGTGTACCAAACAAACTTGTCTTGTCCATAGGAGCATCTAGCAACTTAGCTTTAACATGATCCGGTAAAGCTTGTTCCTTTAGCCATGCATGCCTTCTTATCACTGTGCCTGTCATGGCTGATCTAAATGAAGCCTCCAGTGCATCATAGCCACATTTTAAGGAATGGTTGCTAACCTGTTGTATGTTATTTACCATCTCTAATACATATTTCTTATCAAGAGATTCATCAGTGGTTAGTTTTTAGTTAACTGATCAAGCATAAACTCTTGGTATTGTATCATGTGAAACTGACAGTTTAAAGCTCTAGCTGAGAGAGTAGCTGAAGTGTAGACCTTTTTACCCCATCTGTCTAGTGACCTTGCTTCCCTTTCAGAAGGAATAGGGTTTTTAGCTGTGGTCGGCTACTGCCTTGGGACCCTGGGATATAGTTTCTGGGTCTGCAAGTGGGGCCTTGTAAAGGTGGTGATGAGTATCTGGCACCCTGTAAAATCTGTCTGGTTTGGCAGGGGCTGGGGTAAAGAATCTGGAGCGGAGCAAACATCATTGAAAGCATCATCCACCACAGAGAGAACAGGAGGTATAGCTAAGGGCCTGTGCTGTGGGAGGTGCAGAAAGGTCCTAAGTCTTTTCTGGAGTCTGAAAAATCCTGTTGCTGCCATTGGAACTGTTCTCGCATGGCATGCAAGGTTTCCCAAAGGAGAATTCTTCTGGTGGGGAAGCAGCTGGAATGGATTCTTCAGCATCAGAATCTTCAAAATTGGAGAAGGGAGCCTCAGGCTGGTCAGTTATGTCTGATTCATCAGCAGAATCATCAGAAGACACTGGCTCAGGGGCTCTGCCCTAGGTCTCTTCTCTGGGGGCTGAGAGGCCCTGTCTGGGTGAGATTGAGATCCTCTAATTAAAGAAATTAAATCTTCTGCCAAAGAAAGCATTTGAGAACTAGAAGAGGGCCTGGATGTGGGGGTTTAACAGGCACTGTTTTAGTAGTCTTGGCTGCTTTAGCCCTGGCGAAGGCCTTAATGGACATGGCAGCTGGAGGCCTAGCAGCACCACGTGCTGGGGTAGAGACATCCAAGGGATGGTGTCTGATAAGTCAACCACCGTAGTGGGTAAAATTTCTGAGGTCGATTCAAGAGTTGTAGCAGGGGCCTCAGTTGTAAGAATAGGTTCAGCTGTACTTTGAGCAGTTTTCTCGGTTTCGCCGAAACCGAGACACTCGC
This sequence comes from Protopterus annectens, assembly GCF_019279795.1. Classification (NCBI taxonomy): domain Eukaryota; kingdom Metazoa; phylum Chordata; order Ceratodontiformes; family Protopteridae; genus Protopterus; species Protopterus annectens. The sequence goes on from NC_056747.1 coordinate 793,583,146, forward strand.
GATTTGCTTTACCGTGGTTTCGCCGAAACCGCGGACCGCGAGTGTCGGTCTTTATCTTTGCGTTTTTGGGGTAGTCGGAGGATCCGACGGCATAATGTACGCAAAATCAGAACCGAAAAACTGTTCTGCAAACTCCGACCGACACCTAAGCCGTCGGTTGAAAGGGGCACAGGCCGAACAGGCTGCTACGTCGTGGGCTGGGCCTAAACAAGGCAGACAGTAAGAGTGGAAATCTTTATGAGGTATTTGTTTCCCACAGGTTAAACAATTGTTAACTTTTTCTGACATCGGCTGAGGCAAGAAAGAGTCCCCAACGGGTACTTAGCTTTAGAAGTCTTCGAAGTAGTATTCGGTAGAAGTAATCTCTGGATCCGACCGACCGGCACTTGCGAACAGCTTCTGCTTCGGGCGCCACGCGGCAAGAAAGACTGAGGAAAATGGCGTCGGCTGATGCTTTTATACCCGAAGACCAACAGAGATGACGTCGGGTGGAGTGCGACATCAGCCGAAGCCGGACCCGGACTTTGGAATCCGGCCGACTGCAGGGCTGCCTGACGACAGGACAACCCACTTGTTATGACTGCAGATGCATCCATGAAGGACATCCACATTGCAAAGAATGCTTACCCACCTGTTCAGAAACATGTACTAAATCTTGCAACTCTTTACAATCAATACCTACTGCCAGAGCATCAACCTTAGACTTCAATTGTGAAAGGAGATAGTTTTGGTATATCAACATGTGAAACTGGCAATTCAGAGCTCTCATAGCAAGAGTGGAAGAAGTATAAACTTTCTTTCCCCATCTATCCAAGGCCCTAGCCTCCTTGTCTGTAGGAACCGGATTCTTAACAACAGAAGCCTTAACACCCTTAGGCCCCTGGCTAATAGTTTCTGGGTCCGCCCTAGGACTCTTAAAAAGATACTTATGAACTTCAGGCACCCTGTAATACCTATCCGGTTTAACAGGAGCAGGAGGCAAAGAATCAGGATTAAGAGAAGCCTCAGTAAAAACATCTTCCACTACATCCAAAACAGGAGGTATAGCCAAAGGCCTATGCTGGGGTAAAAACAGAAATTCCCTAAGCCTTTTCCTGGAATCAGAGAAATAATGGCCCTCCCACTTAAAATGCTCCCTCATGGAATGAAGAGTTTCTGAAAAAGAAAAATCCTCAGGAGGAGTAGCAGAAGGAGTAGAATCATCCACATCAGAATCAGAATAAGGAGAGTACTCCTGCAAGTCTTCAGCCGAAGACTCTGAAACATCTGAAGCTTGCCCAAAACCCCCCAGCTCAGGCTCTACCCTAGGTCTCTTAGCAGGAGGGGGCATAGAACCCCTAATCAAAGTAATCAAATCTTCTGCCATTTTAAGCATATGCTTCTTGGGCATAGTACCTGAAGAGCTAGGGGTAACACCAACTGAAGCCAAACCTGGCCTGCCCCTGGGAGAAGCCTTAGTAACAGAAGGAGAGGGCCTAACCACCTTAGGAAGGGAGGGGAGTATAGTAACCTGAGAAGCCCCCTCAGCCTGACTTGCCTCCTGAGAGGCCACATCTTGCAATAAAGTTTCACTCTGTGAACACAAAGAATCTCGGTGGAGCCACCGCTCCACCGACACCTCCAAAGAACCGGCGTCCGCACAGACGGTTCTTCTAGCCTAGGCTTAACTGTCTTGTCCTTGCGCTTCTTGAGAAGCGGGCGCCGGAGCATCCGGCGGCATTTTATAATTGCACCGCTTCCCAAAGACTAACCTTGCACAATCCAACCTTCTCTTTATAGTGCGTTATTAAATCTAGCACAAGAGCGACAGCCAACAACGCCGTGCTCAGGCCCTAAGCAAGGAATACACAAAGTATGATAATCTCTATGCGTATCTGTTTCCCACAAGAAACGCAATTATTAACTTTTCTGACATCCGGTAAATGACTGAGGCAAGAAAAAACAAAAATATTCCCCAACGGGGTACTTAGCCAACTTTGAACTCGGTCTGAAACTTCTAAATAGAAAAATCTCAGAACGCCAACCGGCACTTGCAATGCTGCTTCTGCATCGGACCATGCGGCAAAAAAGACTGAGGATATGACGCCGGTCATGCGCATTTGTACCCTGACGTCAGTTAAATGCGCCATGACCGACGTCAGCCTTATACTTTGATATTCGGGCCGACCGTGGACAGCGGACTACCCAAGTGTCAGGACTGCAGCAATGTGAGATGAAGAACATCAACAGTTTGGAGCACTAATTTCAGATCCCAAGGCGTGGCAGCATCTTTGTAAGGGGGTTTTAGCAACAACGTTCCTATAGCTTATGAGAGGGCAAGGAGGATCCCTCAAAACCATTACATAAATGTTAGAAATAGCTGCTAATTGAACTTTTATGGTAGACTGGGAAGCACCTGCCTTGAAAAGTGAAGATAAAGATTCTAGGATTTTATCAATTGATGCTGAAAAGGGATCAGTATTATTGTCATAAGCCCAAAGGGTAAACCTCTTCCATTTACTAGCAGAGTTTGCGGGCAGCTGGCTTATGAGAGGCCAAAAGGACATGACATACCGGGGAAGAAAGTGAAGGTAGCCTGGCTATTAATGGAACTGGAGAAACCAAGTTGACAGCTTGAGGTTCATAATGTTCAGATGGAGTAATCCCTCTGGATGGGACATGAGGTCTGGAGTCAGGTCCAGAATCCAAGGCTGTTGAATCAGGCAAGGCCAAAAAAAAGGGAAACCACATCCGTCAAGACCAATAAGGTGCCATAAGGATAACTTTGCTCTTCAGCTCAATTGCTTTCTGTAGGAATTTCGGAATTGATAGGGGTAAAGACATACAGCAATCAAGAGGGCCAAGTGTGCAGAAGATTATCTCTCAGTGACTCACCCCAGGTGTGTGTGGGGGGGGGGGGGTCAGGGCAAAGTAGTTGCTTCAACTGTTGAAAAGCGAGGCAAAAAGGTTGCAGTAAGGCTGGCCACACTGATGGAAAACATTCTGTTAAGTTTGAACTGAGACCACTCGTGAGGCATTAGAATACATCTGCTCAGTTTGTCTGCTATCACAATTGAACTTCCTGGAATGTGTGTTGCTATCAGCAAGTGGCTGGAAGAAATCACCCACTGCCACACTATGAACTCTTCTCAACATAGGGGATAAGATTTGGTTCCTCACAGTTTGTTGATGTACCAAACTACTGCTATATGGTCTGTTTGGACTGCAACAGTCTCCAAAGGAAGAGCAGTTTGAAAGGCTTGCAATGCTAACACTGCCTTTAGCTCCAGGATATTGACATGACATGCAAGTTGGCCTCTGTATTGGACCAAGTGCCTTGGACAGTCTTCCCAGATAATGCCCCTTCACCCCATCTGGGAGGTGTCTGTGGTCACTATGGCTTTGGACTGTGATGGGACAAAGGGGCGGCCTAGAAGAATAGATTTGGAATGCATCAACCAAGCTAAATCTTTTCTGCAAAGATTGACAATGAAAATCAGGTCTGACATGGGTTGCTGCAACATTGAACACTGAGCAGTCATCGTATTATTCTCATGTGATACCTTGCTAAGGGAACTAGAGTCATCATTGCTGCCTTGCTGGAGCCTAATGTTTGTAGGACTAGACAAGCAGTTACTTTCCTGCTGCCGATTACACAAAATCAGAGTTCAGGTCCAGAAAGTAATCTCGCAGGGGGAAGAGAGGATGATTAAGTCTGAGTATTTAGAAGTGTTCCTATGAACTCTACATTCTGAGTTGGAATCAATTTTGATTGTTCATAATTTACAGTTATTCCCAGAGAACAACAAATATGAAGTACATGGTCTTTTGCTTCTATCAGTTGATGCCTGGTCGGAGAGGTAATGAGCCAGTCGTCTAGAAACATAAGCACTCAATCCCGGCAGTCTCGAGTGAGCTGCTACTACTGCCACACAACTGGTGAACAGCCTGTGGGCTGTGGTGAGACCAAAAGGCAGAACTATGAACTGACAGTGACAAGCTCCCAGCTGAAGCAGAGGAAATTTCTGGATCGCCTATCCATTTTTTTTATGGTAATACGCATCCTGAAGATCTACTGAGCACATCCAGTTGCCCTTTTCCAAAAACGTAAGAATGGACTGTACCATGACCATTTTGAATTTCGTTTGGCAAACTGATTTGTTCAGTACACTTGGATCCAAAATTGGTCTCCGGTCCCATGTCTTTTCAGGCACTAGAAAGTATCTTGAGTAAATTCCGTACTCTATCTGGTCTAGTGGGACTTCTTGGATGACTCTTTTCTAGCAGTTTTGGGATTTCTAGAACTGCTTGCTCCCTGTGACTGGGTGGAACATCAGGGATTTTCTTGCACACGGGAGGAGGAAGAGAAAAGGGAATTGTATAGCCTCTGGATATGATCCTCTGCACCCAAGTAGAGCAGAGTTCTCTATTATATGAACCAATTGGGACCCAAGGTAATTCAGATAATGAAACGTATAACTGAACCTGAAACTTCTAAAAAAATCTTTTTTCTGCATGCAGGGAACACATTTTTCAACCCTTCAGTGATTCAAGTGGACAGTAAAGAATATTTCTCACACAAGCAGGCCACAAGCTCAAAAACATGCACAAGCAAATGCATATATTGTTTAGATATTCAGACTATGATTTTTCCTACCACAAAACTTTGGAAGGCCAAGTTCAGATAATTGACGTTTTTGATGAAAGCCGTTCAGATAATAGACTCTCTACCATATCCGATGTTATCTGTAGCCAGGCATTTTGGTGCAGGGATAATCATCCCCATCGGAAAACAAATCAGGCCGCCTTTCAGGAGCGCTGGAAGGGTTTACCAGAGAAAGAATCCCTGAAACCCTGGTTCTGTGAGCCACCTCTGCTGCACGGATGGTGTCTTCCATTAAAGGTCCCCCCCCTCTGTCCCTGGGGGAAACTACCTCCACATGTGCCGTGAAAAGCCTCTTGGGACTTTTCAAACCACATTTTCCCAACATCTTTCTGATTCCTGGAAAAGGATCATTGGGGAGTGGAACAGAGTGGAAAAACATATGCCCACAGCAGAAAGGGTCTTTACATCTTTTTCACACCTGGATAATGTTTCCTTTCATTCTGCACCAAACAGGGATGATCCAAAGGGAACATTGAACAATGAAGCCTTAAATGTCCCCGCAAAAATTACACAGGTGCATTCAGACAGGTGTCTCCTAAAGGTAACCCCTGAACCTACCTCTCTGGTTCATAGGTGCTTACTACACCAATGACCACAAGGGTCTTTTTAATCCTAGCCATGCATCCCAAATTTAAAAGTAAGCATGAGCGCGGGAGAAAAAACATTTACAGGGTTACCTGGGTCCATTAGAAACATAGGTGCCAAACCAGGAACAAATTCTCTGGTTTCCCATCCAATTACTCAAGCTGCACATGAATTGGGTTAGGGAGCAACTCTGCTTCACATGGATGGGGATGGGGAACCTGTTCCATAGATGGGGAAGTCTCATACATACCTATCTCTCCAGCAGATCTTATATCACAGCCAAGGTTTAAGTCTTTAGAATGGGTAATTCAGGTGCTGTTTGATTTGTGGATATGCAGGAGGTTCATCACAGTGGGGTCTGACAATGCCCTGTATACCAGGCATTGATCTCCCCTCAAAAGCCTGTAGGAGACAGAATACAGAGACAGGGCCTTGAGGCAGTCTGCATAGGACACATTACTTATGCCCTGTATTCTTTTAGTGAGGAACCTCTGTCGTTTACCTAACCAGGCATATCCAACAATTGGAATGTCCACAAAGGGGGATTGTACTCCATATGTCTGACGACTGCTGAATACAGTGGAACAATGACTTCCTTGGACTTGGATGCCATACCTTTGTTTATAAGTTGCGCAACATAGAATGATTTCCTCACCACTGCAGACACATGATGATCAAAGGCTATATTACGATCAATGCGTGTCCCCAAGTCCCCAACCACTGAGTCAACTGTAAGGGGTGTGTTGTCAATACAACAGTTACCAGGGATGGAGGACTTCCCAAAGGATACCATTATGCATTTCTTGGCATTTAGTTTGAGTCCATGGCTCTGACACCATTTGTTTGTCTGTGTCAACCCTTCCTGGAGAAAGTACAGTTGTGTGCACTTACCATAACTGTAGATGTTAGAGTGTATTCACTGCTGCAATCATCACACTTGGGTTATCTGCCTGCAGGTAGCCCTCAGTCAGCCTGAATACCAAAGAGTTAGTATTTCTGCATCGGATATTGTCGCTCCAAGACTGATGTCAGGTCGTCAGGGGAATAAACACATGCAGCCAACGCCATTACATCAGGTTTTTCGTGCCCCAAATGTCAGGAACCCCCCCCCACAAATAGAGAGCTAAGTTATGGTGGGGGGAAAACACCACCAGTAAAAAGTAAATACCAATACAAATACCCTGAAAGGGGTGAGTAATAGCCATAGATAGGACTGAGAGAGAGAAAGAACAACCACGAGGCTAGAGGGAGGGAAACCACACTGCTGCAGTCATCACACTTGGGTGGATTCCCAAAGCTAAAGAAGGGTGGAGTCAGTCAAGAAGAGTTAGGGCTGACTAGTATGCCTTGCAGGACTGCTGCTACAAAACCTGCCCTGGATTTGGAAAAAGATAGGCAGGTAGTAATGCTTGGTGAAGGTGGGTACTGAACTCCAGGTAGCAGCTTCCAGGATGTCCCTGGTAGGGACTCCCCTGAGAAATGCTGTAGAGGTAGATGTTACCCTAGTGGAATGTGTTCTGACCCCCTGAGGGGTTGGTTTCCCATGGGGCTTGTAGCAGAAATGGATGCAGTGTGCTATCCATTTAGAAATAGTTTTGAAATGGCCTTGACCTCTGCCCATGTTGCAAAGCACACTAGTATAGTACAGTTGTGTACACTTACCATAAATGCAGATGTTAGAGTGTATTCACTGTTGCAGTCATCACATTTGGGTTATCTGATTGCAGGCAGCCCTCAGTCAGCCTGATCATCAAAGTCTTGGGACCTGCGTCAGTTGCTGTCTCATCTTCTATGACATCAGCTAGTCAGGGGTATAAAGCATGCAGCCGACGCCATTACATCAGTTTTTCATGCCCCAGATAGATGTCAGGTACCCACATAATGGGAAGCAATTATATACAAGGTTACACCTCCAACAAAAAGCAAATACACCAGAAAGCTTTAAGCATAGTAAACCAGAATAGAGGTATAGTCAATAGAAGTCAGGGGGCTGGAGGGAGGATAACCAGGACTGCAACAGTGAATACACCAACATCTACATTTAAGGTAAGTGTACACAACTATTATGTTCTTAGTGTTTCACTGTTGCAGTCATCACATTTAGGTAGATTCCCAAAGTGAAGGATGGGAGGAGGCAATTAGATAGCACTAGGACCAGCTAAAAGGCCCTGCAAGACTGCAGTGGCAAAGCCAGCTGTGGATTTAGAAAAACTTGGCAAGTGGTAATGCTTGGTGAAGGTATGTGCAGAACTCCAGGTAGCAGCTTCTAGGATGTCCCTGGTAGGGACACCTGCGAGAAAGGCTGTAGAGGGAGATGCAGCCCTGGTGGAATGAGGTCTTATCCCCTGTGGGGTAGGTTTTCCATTGTGCTTATAGAAGAAATGAATGCAATGGCCTATCCACTTAGAAATAGTTTGCTTTGAAATAGCCTCCCCCTCTGCCCCTGCAGCAAATGCAACCAGCAACTGTTCAGATTTCCTGAGAGGCTTAGCCCTGTCCAAGTAAAATCCAAGTTGTCTGTGCACGTCCAAGGAGGGCAGTATTCGTTCCCCTTTGTTCTATGGATTAGAAAAGAAGGTTGGCAAATGAATGGACTGATTAAGGGCCACACTGGATACCACCTTGGACATGAAGGACTGGTCCTGAGGGACACCCTGTCCGCATGAAAGATTATGAAAGGCTCCACTGTCATGAGGGCCTGTAATTCAGACACCCTTCTTGCTGAAGTGATGGCTAGAAGGAAGGCTGTTTTCCAAGAAAGGAATTTTAACTCTGCATTTCCAGCTGGCTGAAAGGGAGGTAGAGTGAACTTTTCCAATAAAATGTTAAGGTCCCAGGCTGGAGTAGGGGCTCTCCTGGGTGGTCTTGAGTTTTTGGCCCCTCTGAGGAACTGCTTCAGCAGTGGATGAGAGAAGAGGGGTGGCTCTGTATTATAATGTGCTGAAATGGCTGAGGCATGAATTTTGATGGAAGAAAAGGAAAGGCCCTTGTGAAGAATATACGGTCAGTTGGGCATTTTTGTCGTGATTCCCCTGAGTTTGGCTCCAAGAACAGAATCTTTTCCATTTTTCAACATAGGATTTTCTAATACTAGGCCTCCTTGCCTCCAGAATGACATCCATCACTTTCCTACTGAGGGATGGTAACAGAGATCAGGTAATTAGCCAGGCTGCAAGGTTCAGGGTTTGAAGCTGTGGGTGCAGAATCTGGACCTCCTGCTGGGACAGCAGAGCAGGGGTCTGAGGCAGGTGCCATGGTTCCAGCAGTGGCACACTGCGCAGGAGGGAGTACCAGTGTTGGCGTGGCCAGTCTGGTGCAATCAGTATTGTCCTTGGTTTGTCCTGTTTGATCTTTAATAGCACTTTGGAGAGGAGTGGCAGAGGGGGATTGGCATAAACTGATAAGTTTTATCAGGTGAAGGACAGGGCATCCACTTTCCAAGGTTGTCTATAGGGAGTCCTTGTGCAGACTTTGTCCAATTGGTAGTTCTGAGGGGAGGCAAACAGGTCTATATCTGGGCTCCCCCATTTGTTTCTCAACATGCTGAAAATCTTTGGTTCCAGTTTCCACTCGTGTGGGTCCATGAGATTTCTGCTTAGTCTGCCAGTGTATTTGGCTTGCCTGGCAGTAATTGAGCTTGTAGGTGGCACTTGGTAGCTCAAGGCTGTGATCCACAGAGCCATGGCTAGTCTGCAGAGAGTATGAGTGGGTTCCCCCCTGCTTGTTTATGTACCACACAACAGTGGTGTTGTTAGTCTTTACCAATAATTGTCCTGGAAGAATGTGGTCCTTTAAGGCTGTCGGAGCATTCTGTACAGCTAACATTTGATTGATATGCAGGTGCATTTGACTCTGGTTCCATTAGCCCTGCCAAGTGAGCCTCCCCCATGCATAGTCTGATGCGTTTGTTAGGGTTTGGCGGCAGGGGGTAGAGTGAATGGCAGTCCCTTGTTGTGGTGGCAGGCCTCTGCCCACCAAAGGAGCTCTGTCTTTACACAAGGGATGATAGGAATAATTTATTCTAGGTCCTGAGAATGTGGACACCATAAGCTTTTTAGATACCATTGTAGTTTCCTCATATGCCCTCTTGCATATGGAATTAGTAGAACGCAAGAGGCCATGAACCCCAGGGCTTGCAGTATTTTCCTTGCAGACAGCTGGGTCTTTGTGGCTACTAGTTTGAAGTAGCCTGCCAAATGAACTTGTTTCTCTGGCGTGAGGTAAGCCATCTGGGAAGCTGTATTCAAGCTTGCTCCCTGGAATATAATTGGTCAGGGAACTAGATGCAATTTCTTTTTGTTTATGTGTACCACAGAGCAGTTAGTAATTTCTTTACAAATGCCTGATGATTTAATGGTATGTCCTGGCTTTCTGTCTGAATTAGACAATTGTCCAGGTATGGGTATATTTGAATATTTCTTTGCCTGCAAACTGCAATGACTGGAGCTAGGCACTTTGTGAATACCCTAGGCGCAGTAGATAAGCCAAAGGCCAGTGCAGAGAACTGATAGGGAGTCTAGCCTGCATTGAAGCGTAGGTATCTTCTGCAAGATTCACTGATTGGGATGTGCAGGTACGCTTCCTTTAAATCTAGTGTTGCCAACCAGGCATTTTTGCCTAGCATAGGGAGCAAATGAAGAGTCAGCATCTTGAATTTTGGAATCTCCAAAAAGGTGTTTAGAGTAGACGGGCCCAGGATATGACGCCATGAATTGTCTTTTCTGGGCACCAGGAAAAGCCTCTAGTAGAAACCTTGTCCCTTTTCCTCATCCGGTACCAACTGAATAGCCCCCATGCTTGAGAGAGTACTTTTTTGGGGTCTCTGCCCACTGAATTAGGGGTAGATCTGGCCACCCGCTTGGTGTTGTTAAAGTACAGTTTTGTACCTACCATAAATGTAGATGTCCGATAGGAATGCATCTGCAGTCCTTACAAATGGATTGTCCTGTCGTCAGGCAGCCCTTCGGTCGGCCGGATTCCAAAGTCTGGGTCTGGCTTCGGCTGGTGTCGCACTTCACCCGACGTCATCGCTGCAGTTACTCAGTTATAAAAGCATCAGCCGACGCCATTTTCCTCAGTGTTTCTTGCCCCAGATGCCAGGTGCCCTCTAGGAAGGCTAAATTTGGATAAATGCCAATGATTCCAAATATTAGAGAGCAAACAAAAAATAAGCATGTATGTACATATATACAAACAAATACACCATAATAGATTCCCCCAGCTAGCTATAAGAGGGGCAAATACCCTAGGAGTACCACAGAGGGGAAGGAGGGTGGGTAATCCTGACTGCAGATGCATTCCTATCGGACATCTACATTTATGGTAGGTACAAAACTGTACTATGTCCTTCAAGGATGCATCTGCAGTCCTTACAAATGGGTAGAATACCATAGCCAAACTGGGCGAGTAGGAAAGATAGAATTATGGTGTAGTTAAGATCCCTTGCAAAACAGCAGTGGCAAAACCTGCTCGGGATCTAGAGTATAAAGGTAAATTATAATGCTTGGCAAATGTATGCACGGAGCTCCAAGTAGCAGCCTCTAAAATGTCTTTGGTAGCCACTCCTCGTAGAAAAGCTGTGGTAGTGGCTGTAGCTCTTGTAGAGTGAGGCCTGATGTTTTCTGGAGTTTTCTTTCCATGGTAGGAGTAACAGAATCTAATGCAATTTCCTATCCACTTAGATATTGTCTGTTTTGAAATTGCTTTTCCTTCCATTCCTGCTGCATATGCTACCAGTAGCTGGTCAGATTTTCTATTGCTCTTGGTCCTGTCCAGGTAGTAGCGTAATTGTCTGTGTACATCCAAGTTATGCAACAGTCTTTCTCCCCTGTTCTGCGGATTGGGGAAGAATGTAGGTAGGTGGATAGCCTGATTTAAAGATACTCTGGAGACCACCTTAGGCATAAAAGTAGGATTTGTTCTCATGGACACTATCTTGATGGAAGATCAGAAAGGGCTGTACTGCCATTAATGCCTGTAGCTCAGAAACCCTTCTTGCTGAAGTGATTGCCAGCAGGAAAGCAGTTTTCCATGATGAGTATTGCAATTCTGCTGTTGCTGCTGGTTCGAAAGGAGGAAGTATTAATTTTTCTAGCACAAAGTTCAAGTCCCATGCAGGTAATGGTGGCTTCCTAGGAGGTTTTACATTTTTAATTCCTCTCAGAAACTGCCGTAGCAGAGGATGTGAGAAGACTGGAGGATCCAAGTCGTATTCTGCTGAAATAGCTGATGCATGAATCTTAATGGAAGAGTAGGACAGGCCTTTGTGGAATAGCTCTGCCAAGTATTCCAGGATGTTGGCTATGTTTACCAGTGACACATCTTCCCCTTTGGTAGTACTCCAAATGAGATATCTTTTCCATTTTGCTGAATAGGTTTTCCTTGTTGAAGGTCTGCGAGCTTCCAAGATAATGTCCTTAACCCTTTGAGATAAATTTGGGTTAATTTGTCTTATGCAATGTTCCAGGCAGTCAGCTGCAGAGTTTTCAGGTTTGGATGCAGGGTGTTGTAGTTGTTCTGAGTTAACAGCAAGGGAACTAGGGGTAAAGGCCATATCTGTTCCCGAGACATGCTCTTCAGTAATGGGTACCAATGTTGCCTTGGCCAATCTGGAGCTATCAGAATGATCCTTGGACGGTCCTCTTTGATCTTCAATAGCACCTTGTGCATCAAAGGAAGTGGTGGGAATGCATATGCTGTCAGTTTTTCCCAACTGAAGGATAGGGATTCCACCTTCCATGCCAGTGGGTGGTACGTCCTGGTGCAGAATTTCTTTAATTGGTGATTGTGTGGGGATGCAAATAAGTCTATTTCTGGGAGTCCCCATTTTCTTGTAATGGTTTTGAAGATGTCCGGATGCAGCATCCATTCGTGGGCATCAGTGGTAGTCCTGCTTAATATGTCTGCTAGAGTGTTTTCTTTTCCTGGTACAAAGATTGCTTGTAACTGAATGTTGCAACTCAGGGCCACATTCCAGAGGTCCAGGGCCATCCGGCATAGAGGGTACGAATGTGTGCCTCCCTGCTTGTTGATGTACCACATAACTGTGGTGTTGTCTGTCCTTATCATCAATTGGCCTTGTCGAAGAAATGGTTTGAAAGTCTGAATTGCCAGTTTTACTGCCAGCATTTCTTTTAGGTTTATGTGTAGGTGCAGCTGTTCTTGAGTCCATAAACCTTGTATGCATTTGTCCATCATGTGGGCCCCCAACCAAGGTCTGAAGCGTCCGTTGTGATGGTTTGGCTTGGTTGAGTGCTGTGGAAGGGCAATCCTTCATTTGATTGACAGGCCTGAGCCCACCATAGGAATTCTTGCTTCAGGCATGGAATTATTGGAATTTGAGTTTCTAGGCTGTGCTTGTGCTGAGACCATAAATTCCTTAGTTACCACTGTAGCTTTCTCATATGCAGTCTGGCATGTGGGACCAATATTATGCAGGATGCCATGCAGCCCATTGCTTGTAGGACTTTTCTTGCTGTTAGATGGTTTTGCTTTGTTAATGCCAAGAAGTAGAGAGGGAGTTGCTCCCGTTTTTCTACTGTTAGGAATGCCATTTGTTTGGATGTGTCCAGCTCCGCACCCAAGAAGGTTATCTTTTGGGATGGTATCAGCCTTGACTTTTTTATATTGACTGTATATCCCAGGGCTTGTAGAAGGTAAATGACTCTTTTCAAGTCTTCTGCTAGCTTGTTTTTGTTGTCCGCTTGTATCAGGCAGTCGTCCAGGTAAGGGTAGATTTGGATTCCCTGAAGCCTGCAATGAGCGATTACTGATGCCAGGCATTTCGTGAACACTCTGGGCAGTAGATAAGCCAAAGGGCAATGCTGAGAATTGATAATGCTCTGATCCTGCAAGAAATCTGAGGTATCTTCTGCAATTTGGTCGTATGGGGACGTGCAGGTATGCCTCCTTGAGATCTAGAGTTACCAGCCAAGACTCCTTGCCCAGCATGGGAAGAAGCTGCTGTAGGGTCAGCATTTTGAATTTTGGAACAATGAGGAATGTGTTTAAAGCGGACAGATCGAGAATAGGTCTCCATTTGCTTTCTTTCCTTGGTACTAGGAAGAGTCTGGAGTAAAAGCCCTTTCCTTGCTCCATATATGGTACCTTTTCTACAGCTCTCATCTTTAACAATTGATTTACTTGTTTTAGAGCTTCTGCCTTTTGATTTGGAGGTAGGTTTGGCATTCCTCTCTTTCCTGGTAGAGTATGGAAATGAAACCTGTAACCTTGGTCTATTGTCTGCAAAATCCACTTGTCTCTTGTGATGTAATGCCAGTTCTTTGAAAATAAAGCTAGCTTCGCGCCTAAGGGTGCTTCTAGTTGTTCCCTGGTAGGCGGTGCCAGAGCCAAGTCACTGTGATTGTCCTGTAGTAGTGGTGGTGGCTGTGTCTGTGCCTCGCTGGTTGTTACCCTGCCACTGGCGTCCCCTGTAGGCACCCCTGGATTGGCTTCTGCCTCTTGAACGCCTATTCCTGCCTCTCTGTGCTTTAGAGGAGTCTGGAAAGGACCAATTCTTGGAGGGCCAATTCCTGCTAAACCTTGGAGGTTGGACCTGTAAGAAATCTTTCACTGTTTGGACAGATTTTGCCTTCTCCTCAATCTTCTTCAGCGCCTGTTGTGCAGGAGAGCCAAACAAATTGATCTTGTCCATGGGAGCATCTAATAGTTTTGATTTGACATGGTCCGGTAAGGCCTGCTCTTTTAACCATGCATGCCTTCTGATAACTGTGCCAGTCATGGCTGATCTAAAGGAAGCCTCCAGTGCATCATAGCCGCATTTTAGAGAATGGTTACTAACTTGCTGAATGTTATGTACCATTTCCTGAACATATTTCTTGTCTAAAGGTTCATCAGAGGACAGTTTTTTGGTTAACTGGTCTAGCATAAATTCTTGATACTGGATCATATGAAATTGACAGTTCAAGGCCCTAGCTGACAGAGTAGCAGAAGTGTAAACTTTTTTACCCCATCTCTCTAAGGACCTGGATTCCCTTTCAGAGGGGAGGGGGTTTTTGGCAGAGGTAGTTGCTACAGCTTAAGGTCCCTGGGAGATAGTCTCGGGATCTGCAAAAGGAGCCTTGTATAAATGGTGATGAGTGTCTGGGACCCTGTAGAACCTATCGGGCTTAGCAGGGGCCGGAAGTAATGAATCAGGAGCAGTACAAGCATCATTAAATGCATCATCTACAACAGAAAGAACTGGAGGAATAGCTAAAGGCCTATGTTGTGGTAAATGCAAAAAGGTTCTAAGCCTTTTTCTGGAGTCTGAAAAATCTTGGCCCTGCCACTGAAATTGTTCCCTCATAGCATGCAAGGTTTCCCCAAAGGAAAATTCCTCAGGCGGAGAGGCAGAAGGGATGGACGCTTCAGTATCAGAGTCTTCATAAGGGGAAAAAGGAGCCTCTGGAGGGTCTGTATTATCTGAATCATCAGAGGAATCCTCTGTGGAAACTGGCTCAGGGGGCTCTGCTCTAGGCCTCTTCTCTGGAGGTGGGTGAGAGGCCCCGTCTGGGTGAGGTTGGGATCCCCGGATTAAAGAAATGAGATCCTCTGCAAGACTAAGCATTTGGGAACTGGAGCTAGGCCTGTGAGAGGGGGTCTTAACAGGCACAGATTTAGTAGCTTTAGCTGCTTTAGCCCTGGCAAAGGCCTTAATAGACATGGCTGCAGGAGGCCTAGCAGCTCCACGTGCAGGGGTTGAAATATCCAAGGGAATAGTGTCAGATAATTCCTGAGAAACCACAACTGCAGGTTGGATTTCAGAAGCCGATTCCACCAGGTTGGAAGAGGCCTCGGTAGAAGGTAAGTTTTCGGCTGAAGGAAGAACCGCTTGCTCGGTTTCAGCCGAAACAGAGACACTCGCGGTTGGCTTAACCGCAGTTTTGGCCGAAACCGCGGACCGCGAGTGTCGGTCCTTTTCCTTGCGTTTTTTTGAAATTTGTGAAGTCGGAGGATTCGACGGCATAATATAAGCAAAATCAGAGCCGAAAAACTGCTCAGCAAATTCCGACCGACGTCTAAGCGTCCGTCGGTTAAAAGCACAGGCTAGACAAGCTGCTACGTCGTGGTCTGGGCCTAAACAAGGTAAGCAGTAAGAGTGGAAATCTTTATGAGGTATTTGTTTCCCACAAGTTAAACAGTTATTCACTTTTTCTGACATCGGCTGAGGCAAGAAAGAGTCCCCAACGGGGTACTTAGCTTTTTAGACGTCTTCGGTAGTAGAAGAAGTATTCGGTATTAGTAATCTCTGGTTCTGACCGACCGGCACTTGCTAACAGCTTCTGCTTCGGGCGCCACGCGGCAAGAAAGACTGAGGAAAATGGCGTCGGCTGATGCCTTTATACCAGAGTAACTGCAGCGATGACGTCGGGTGAAGTGCGACACCAGCCGAAGCCAGACCCAGACTTTGGAATCCGGCCGACCGAAGGGCTGCCTGACGACAGGACAACCCATTTGTAAGGACTGCAGATGCATCCTTGAAGGACATCATGTGGAAGTGAAATCTGTATCCCTGGGACACTACATTTAAAACACATTTATCCAGG
Organism: Protopterus annectens; assembly: GCF_019279795.1. Classification (NCBI taxonomy): domain Eukaryota; kingdom Metazoa; phylum Chordata; order Ceratodontiformes; family Protopteridae; genus Protopterus; species Protopterus annectens. The sequence continues at coordinate 793,598,923 of NC_056747.1, forward strand.
ATAATGAGCTCCCAGTTCTTTGCATGAAGTTGAGAAGTGCTTGGCAGTTTTAAAAAGAAGTCATTGAGACAGTTTACCATAGGGGGGGAGTTTTACTACCCCAAATCTGGAAGTGGAGGTCCCCCCACTGCTTAGTCCTGTATGCACCCTGGGACTGAAGCCTGTGAGCTCTGCTGGATCTGGGTATGAACTGAGAAGGTCTAGAAGAGGCAGGAAAGGTCCAATTCTTGGAAGGCCAATGCCTACTAAACCTTGGAGGTTGTACTTGTAAAAAATCTTTAACAGTCTGCATAGATTTAGCTTTTTCCTCCATCTTTTTAAGAACTTCATCTACCTTGTTGCCAAACAGGCGGTCCTGGTTTTAGGGAGCATCCAGTAATTTCGCTTTAACATGATCTGGGCAAGGATTACTCCTTAAGCCAAGCATGCCTTCCAAGTACAGACCCAGTTACAGCAGCCCTGCAAGATGCCGCTAGTGAATCAAAACCACGTTGCAAAGTATGCTTTTTCCAACTTGTTCAGCTGAATGCAGCAAATCCTGTAAATCCTTATTTTCAGCACAACCAGGAATCATCATCATTTTCAGTTTAAGCAATCCAATAATATGCTGCTGATACTTTAACATATGAAACTGGCAGTTTAAGGCCCTAATGGCCAAAGCAGCAGAAGTGTAAACCTTCTTACCCAATCTGCCCAGGGCCCTGGAATCTCTATCATAGGGGGTAGGGTTTTTGGCAGTAGTAGCCTTAATTCCTTTGGGTCCCTGTGAAATGGTCTCAGGATCCGCAGTAGGACTCTTAGAGGAACCTGTGAGAGTCAGGTACTCTAATACCAGTCAGGTTTTCTGGGAGCCGGAGGTAAAGTGTCAGGGGCCAGGCTAGATTCCAAGAAGGCATCATCTACAATGTCCAGTACAGGAGGAATAGCTAAAGGCCTGTGTTGAGGTAGGAGTAAGAATTCCCTAAGTCTCTTTTTGGAGTCAGAGTAATCCTGGCTTTCCCAGCGGAATTGCTCCCCAAGAGTAGGCAAGGTTTCACCAAAAGATAAATCCTCTGGAGGGGAAGCAGAGAGAATGGAGTCCTCTGCATCAGAATCCTCACAGACAGACTAGGGCAACTCTTGGTCATCAGAAAAATCAGAAATTTCAGAATCCTGATCAGAAGAATCAGAAGGAAAATCAGTTCTAGGTCTCTTAGAAGGGAGAAGGGTGGCTTCCTCTGATTAGAGTAATAAGGTCTTCAGCCATTCTTATCATTTGTTTTTTTAGGCATAGGGGCCTGACCATGCGGTCTGGGCATCATTTTTTTAGTCGTGGATCGAGATTTGGGCCTTGAAGAAGATGGCTTCGGTTTAATATGCAAGTTAGTAGGCCTGAATACACCCTCAGAAGCCGGTGCCTGCAGAGCGGCCCCGGACCCATCCAAGGTAGAGACATCCGCAGGTTCCACAGTCAAAGCATTTCCGGCATACCGGACTCCGAATGGGTCTCCGTAGAGGCCCGCGAATCTGAAGTAGCGGGTATCAGGGACTGCAAAAGCTCCTCACTGAGTACCGGCAAACTGGTGACTAGCTTAATGTAAGCGTCAGAGGCAGCTTTGGACCTATGTGGCCTGTCTTTATCTTTGCGTTTTTTTGGAATATCGGTAGTCTGGTGGCTTACTGAAGCAATTTCTGGATAATTTAATAGAGTACCAAAATATTTAGATGCGAAAATGAACAGACGAATAGTTCGAGGTTTGAATAAGGCACAAAACAGACAGCGATAGAGGTTGTGGTCTGGGCCCAAGCAAGGAATGCAGTACGAATGAAAATCTTTATGAGGTATTTGCTTTCCACAAGAAATACAATTGTTAACTTTTACTGACATCGCTTTAGAGCAAGAAAAAATTTCCCCAATGGGCTACTTAGCTTTATTGAAGACTTCGGAACTGAAACACGCAAACGAAAATATCAGGAGTCGGCCGACCGGCACTTGCGAACTGCTTCGGGCACCGCACAGCACGAAAGACTGATGTAATGGCGTCTGCTACATGCTTTATACCCAACTACCTGACGTGATGGAAGATGAGACAGCAACTGACGCAGGACACAAGACTTTGATAATCAGGCCGACTGAGGGCTACCTGCAAGCAGATAACCCAAATGGGATGACTGCAGCAGTGAAACACGAAGAACATCTGGTCAGATTTTCTCACGGGCTTAGTCCTATCAAGGCAGAATCTGAGCTGTCTGTGCACGTCCAAAAAGTGCACGATCCTTTCCCCTTTATTTTGAGGATTAGGGAAGAAAGTTGGCAAATGGAGGAATTGTTTGAGAGTCACACTGGACACCACTTTAGGCATAAAGGAAGGGTTAGTCTGGAAGGAAATCCTGTCAGCATGGAAAATAATGAAGAGTTACACAGCCATAAGTGCTTGTAGCTCAGACACTCGTCTAGCTGAAGTGATGGCCAGAAGAAAGGCCGTTTTCCAAGAGAGGGATTTTAACTCTGCTAATGCAGCAGGTTCATGGGGGGGCGTGAGATTTTCCAGTACAAAGTTACGGTCCCAAGCAGGGGTGGGTGCTCTCCTTGGTGGCCTTAAGTTCTTGCCCTTCTCAGGAACGGTTTGATAAGAGGGTGCGAGAAGAGAGGTGGCTCAGTGTTGTAATGAGCCGAAATGGCTGAAGCATGTATCTTAATGGAGAAGGACAGGCATTTGTGGAGTAGATCTAAGTAATCCAGGATTAGAGGCAGGGAGGGCAGAGTAGTGTCCTCTCCTTTAGACAGAATCCAGACGCAGAACCTTTTCCACTTATCAGCATAGCATTTTCTTGTACTGGGTCTTCTGGCTTCAAGAATGACACCCAGCACCTGCTTGCTTAGGGTTGCTGAGGGAGAATTCAAGAAATAAGCCTGGCTGCAAGATTTAGAGTTTGCATTTGTGGATACAAAATCTGTCACTCATGCTGAGAGAGCAGGGTTGGGTTCTGGTGTAGGTGCCAGGGTGGCACCGTAGACAGGCTGCGCAGGAGTGGGTACCAGTGCTGGGGTGGCCAAGTCCAGGGAATTGTCCTTGGTCTGTCCTGTCTTATCTTGAGTAATACTCAAGAGACAAGGGGAAGAGGGGGAAAGGCAGATTGAGAGATTTACCCACTGAAAATATAGGGGATCCACTTTCCAGGCCCTGCTGTGAGGATTCCAGGTGCAGAATTTGCTGAGCTAGTGGTTGTAGGGGGAGGCAAAGAGATCCACCTCTGGGGTTCCCCATTTCTGAATCAGAAGGTTGAAGGTGCTGGGCTCCAATTGCCACTCGTGTGTGTCTAGGAGATTTCTGCTCAAGTCGTCTGCCAGTGAGTTTTGTTTGCCTGGCAGGAAAGGAGTTGCAGATGGACTTGCATATCCAAGGCAGTGTGCCACAAGGCCATGGCTAACCTGCAGAGTGGGTAGGAGTAGGTCGTCGTCCCCCTTGTTGATGTACCACATAACTGTGGTGTTGTCTGTTTTTATTAGCAGTTGTCCTGGAAAGAGTAGGGATCTGAAAGCTGTCAGGGCGTTCTGCACAGCTAGCATCTCTTTTTGGTTTATGTGTAGATGAATTTTACTTGGGCTCCAGGGGCCCTGAAGGCATTTGCTGTCAATGTGTGCTCCCCAGGCATAGTCTGATGCATCTGTGGTTAGGGTCTGGGTAGTGTGGGGTTGAAAAAAGGGCAGTCCTTTGTTGTGGTAGCATGCTTCTGCCCACCAAAGGAATTCTGTCCTTAGGGTATGATAGGAATGACCATTTCCATGTCCTGTGAATGCTGGCACCAAAGACTTTTTAAGTACCATTGAAGTTTCCTCATATGCAGTTTTCATATTGAATTAACAGTATACATGGAGCCATGAACCCTAGGGACTACAGAATTTTTCTTGCGGACAGCTGGGTTCTGGTGGCCATTTGCTTGAAGCAGATTTGTTTTTCTGAAGTGAGGAATGTCATCTAGGATGTTGTGTCCAAGCTTGCTCCCAGGAATGCAATCTTTTGACTGGGTACCAGTTTTGATTTCTTTTCGTTGATGGTGTACCCCAAGGAAGTGAGAAGATGTTTCACAAATGTCAGGTGCTGCAACAGCAATTCCTGACAGTCTGCCTGAATCAGGCAGTCGTCCAAGTACGGGAACATTTGGATATTTCTCTGCCTTCAATATGCAATGGCTGGAGCCAGGCATTTTGTGAAAACACTGGGCGCAGTAGATGAGCCAAAGGGAAGTGCAGAGAACTGATGTAGAGATCCTTCCCTGAAACATAGACATTTCTTGCACGACTCCCTTATGGGGATGTGCAGATAGGCTTCTTTTAAGTCTAGGGTGACTAACCAAGCATCCTTGGCTAGCATAGGAAGAAGCTAATGCAGGTTAAGTATTTTGAATTTTGGTACCACCAGGAAGGTTGTTGAGAATTGAAAGATCCAGGATTGGACCCCAAGAGCCCCCTTTACTGGGTACCAGGAAGAGTCTTGAGTAGAATCCTTGACCCCTCTGTTCTACTGGAACTGGCTGAATAGCTCTGAAATTGAGCGGGGAAGCTACCTGGCTTTCAGCCTCTACCTACTGGTTTGGAAAAGGTCTGGAAACCCGCTTGGGGGAAGGCAGTGAATGGAAATAAAATTTGTACCCCTGGGATAAAATGTTGAGGACCCACTGGTCCTGTGTGATGGACATCCAATTTTTTGCATGAAGGGCAAGTTTTCCTCCTAGGGGCACAAGCAATTGGGCAGGGCTGGGGAGTGGAGTAAAGAAGTCATTGTGAGTTTTTTCCGTAAGGAGATGGCTTATTACCACTCCCTGCTTTAGGGGTGGAGGCACTCCATTGCTTAGATCTCTGCATACCCTGAGACTGTAGTCTGGGTGGTCTGTTTCCCCTGGGTCTGGTTTGAGAAGGCCTGCAGGGGGCTGGAAAGGACCAGTGTTTGGAAGGGCAATGCCTACTGAATCTAGGGGGTTGCACTCATAAGAATTCTTTAATAGTCTGCATAGACTTGGCTTTTTCTTCTATCTTTTTAAGAACCTCTTCTGCTTTGGTGCCAAACAAACTGTCCTTTTTCAAAGGAGCGTCTAGTGACTTTGATTTGACATTGTCTGGTAAGGTCTGTTCCTTGAGCCAAGCACGTCTTCTCAGCACAGATCCAGTGACTGCTGCCCGGCAAGATGTTTCTAAAGTGTCAAAGCCACACTGCAAAGTATGCTTGCTGACTTGGCTCAAAGAGTGCATAAGCTCCTGCAATTCTTTATCTGCACAGTCTGTAAAGGTTGCCACTTTTTGTTTAATAAGTTCCATAATATGCTGCTAGTACTTCAGCATGTGAATAACAATTCAATGCCCTAATAGGAAGAGTTGCAGAGGTATACATTTTCTTACCCCATCTGTTCATAGCTCTGGAATCCCCGTCTGAAGGTGTGGGATTCTTGGCTGTAGTAGCCTTGCTACCTTTAGGCCCCTAGAAAATGATGTCTGGGTCAGCAGTAGGATTCTTGAAAAGAAATTTGTGTGTGTCAGGTACTCATAGTACCCCCGTCTGGTTTCCTAGGAGCAGGAGGTAAAGTGTCAGGAGTAAGACTGGATTTCATAAAAACATCAACATCATCCAGGACAGGGAGTATTGCTAAAGGCCTGTGCTGAGGCAGCTCTAGGGAATTCTCAGAGTATCTTTTTGGACGGAGGATAGTCTTGCCATTCCCAATGGAAATGTTCTCTTAAGGCATGCAAGGTTTCACCAAAAGAAAAATCCTCTGGAGGGGAGGCAGAGGGAATGGATTCCTCTGCATCCAAATCCTCATAAGCAGATAAGGGCATGTCTTCATAATCAGAAATCTCGTGGTCTGTAGAAGCTGTAAGGGACTGGTCTTTCTCGTAGCAGGGGAAGGCAGACTTCCCCTAATCAGCATAATAAAGGTATTTGCCATTCTAAGCATTTGTTTTGTGGCATGGGAGCAGGTGCATGTACTTTGGTCGTCAGTTTTCTAAGCGTAGTGCATACTCTGGGCCTAAGGAACTCAGCAGTTTATTAAAATAGAAGTTGGTTAGAGTCAAACATCGGTTGAGCGAAGAACTGCCTCAGAAGCTGATGCCTGCACAGCGGCTCCAGACCAATCCAAGGTAGAGACATCCGCAAGTTCCAAGTCAAGAGTCTCGCGGCATATCGGACTCCAAATGGGTCTCAGTAGAGGCCTGCGAATCCACTGAAGCAGGCATCAGGGGCTGCGAAAGCACCTCAATGAGTACTGGCGGACTGGCGACTAGCTCAACGGAAGCATCGTCGGCAGTTTTGGACCCATGTGGTCTGTCTCCGTATTTAGCTTTGCGTTTTTTCGGAATATCGGTAGATGGATGGCTTACTGAAGCCATTTCAGAATACAAAGACAGAGAGCGAAAAAATTTAGCGACAAAGAGCCTGATGATGAATGGTTCGGATGTTAAATAAGTCACAAAACTGACAGCGAAGGATGTTGTGGTCTGGGCCTAAACAAGTGACGCAGTAAGAACGAAATACTGTGAAGTATTTGCTTACCACATGCAAGACAATTGTTAACTTTTTCTGACATTGGTTAGAGCAAGAAAAAAGGATCCCCAATGGGGTACTTAGCTTTAGAAGACTTAAGGATTATTCAATTCGTAAACAAAAATTCAGGTAGCAGCCGACCAGCACTTGCTAACTGCTTCTGGCTCCTAGGCAAAAAAAGACCGATGTAATGGCGTCGGCTGCCTGTTTTTATACCCCTGACGACCTGACGTTAGTCCTGGAGCGACAGCATCTGATGCAGAAATACCAAGTCTCTGGTATTCAGGCCAACTGAGGGCTAGCTGCAGGCAGATAACCCAAGTGTGATGACTGCAACAATGAAACACGAAGATAATCATTTGTATCCATGTGAGACTCAATGACAGCTTCTCATCTGCAATCATCAAATTTAGTCAGCTGGAGACCACGGACATTGGCCTTGACTTCTGAGAAGTAAATTCCAAAAAGGAGTGGTCCAAAGACTGATCCCTGAGGGACTCCACTTGTGACCGGCCTCTCTGTAGAGGTTGACTCCCCAAATCTAACTTCCTCGGTCCTGTCTGTGAGCCAGTTGGCTATCCAACAGGTAACATACGGATTTGTACCTAACCTCTCGAGTTTGTCAACAATGCCCAAGTTGGCATACTTATGCCCTCATCCATTGTTTTGGTGACCTTTTCAAAGTAGTCTACCAGGCTGAGTAGGCATGATCTGCCCTTGACGAAACCAAACTGGGTTGGGTCCATTGTCTGGAGGTTTACTATATCTCTATTGATCATCTCCAGGATAATTCTTTCCATGGCTTTACATACAAGACTAGTGAGACTTCTGGGTCTGTAGAAGGCCCACCTTTGTGCAGAGATACAACTGCTGCCTTTCTCCACTCATGGGGCAAGAAGCCTGTTTTGAAGCTACAGTTAAATAATAATTCCACAGGCCCTGATAGCGTTTCATGCTATTTAGAAGGCATCTTGGGATATTTTCTGTGTGGTCCCTTTGGCTGCATGAGCAAGGAGCCTCATGGATGAACTGGTAACAGACTCAAGGTTGCTTTCCAGTTGGCTACCCTGTTCTTAGACCTCATCAGAAAATGGCTCCTGCCAGGGTATCCGATAACTCCTGACCAGATCCCTCTGTAGGGTGGTAAAGTGTGCCAAAAATTCAGACACCTTAAGGCAAAAAAGTAAATTATGCATAGACCCACTTTCCAAATCTATCCATCTCTCGGGACTTTGTAGGGTGGATGGATACAGGAACTCTCCTTGGCTAGTTCCTTCTTTGCGTCTGCCACCACGACCATTGCATCAACAGCTAACAGTTTGGCTCAGAACTGTTCATCTTCAGGTGCAAATAGAATATAGTCAGGTCTCCTGGGGATAGGTTTAACAGTATCAGGGGCCTTCCATGCCTGCTGAGAGATCAACTGAATGAGCATGGTAGCAGGTGGATTCACCCAAGAGATAGATGGTCAAGTACTGAAAGCTTGCAGGTACACAGACTCCTCAGAAGAAGGACTTGGACTTCCAGTCACCCTCAGTTTTAATATTTCCAGGATGTCTCCAAAGACATCAGGGGGTGACCTCAGGATCCCTCCCCCTCAAAGTCGGTGTCTTCAGTGATCGATTCCTCTGAGGAATCCTAACATTTCCTCTTACAGTTCTCTTCGCGACCTCCTCAGTGGGGTGGTCTGGGGAAGTATCAGAACAGGAAAGAATTATCTGGGACTTCTGTGGTCTCAGCACCCACTGACCCAGCGGGAGTGCAGGTTGAATATCCGGGAGTGAGAAGGAAAGGGATAGTGGTTCTAAAGGGGAAGGGGGAGACTGTTTGACCGCATCAGTCAGGGCACTCAACCCCTCGAAAGCTGGCTCCCCCTGAAGAGTTGGAGAGCCTGGAACAAGAAAGACTGCCTCGGAACCATGGTCATTCCCCACTCCAAAGAGACAGCTCCTAAGACCGAAGCCAGAGACTAGCTGATGCTCCAAGGTGCAGAGAAGGCTCTGAAAAAATAAGAGCCAGGCCTCATGCCTCGGAGCAGACAAGACAGCTACAGCTCCAAGAGGTCTCTGGATCCGAATGGACCAAAGACCTCACAGCAAGAACCAGTTCTGAAAATAGGGATGCGTCCTGTCCTTTGGAAGGGCTAGAAAGGAATCTGCATGCTTAGGGTGGGCTCCACAGTATCCAGTACCTTCCACGCCCAGCAATACAAGAAGTCCAAGTTCTTCAATTGGGGGTGGGGTCTACCCAAGACAGATAGGCCAGACCTGAAAGCCTCCAGAAAGCACCAATTCCTCTTGGGAAGGGGTCATCAGACAACCAAATAAAGTTTTGCTTTAGGAGTTCAAGAACATTTTCAGGTGGAGATCTGGTAGACCCTTCGTCTTCATTGAAATCACTGTCCCAAGTGACAGATTGCTGAGGGGAATCAAAGTGTCACATTCTCATCTGAGGGACCTTATCAGTGGACAGTCTGGTGAGGTATTAGTATTAGGGGAGTCCTGTGGGAAGGACAGACTTGAATGGGCTGGCTGTTCAAGTGGAATAGAAGATAAAGGCTCACAGCAAAGACCCAAAGGTGACAGAGTGATATAATCTGAAAGGGGTAGGGATGTCCTTTCGCTAAGTAAAGAGAAAGCCTTCTCCATAATCTCAGATGGAGAATGCCCAGAGAAAACTGAAGCTGGAGGTAGCAGTGATTACATTTCCTGTGTCACTGCCCCTGGAACCCTGTAAGCACTCCACCTGAGGATGGAGTAAAGACCCAAGCTGTCCAGAGCCAAAACTAAAAGGGGCAGGGGACAGCTCAGATAACGTCAGGGTCAACCTCGGTCCCCTGGATCAGACAGATACTTGGCCTCCAAGAGTCCTCTGGCACTGAAAGACTGAGCCAGGTGGCTCAGGGAAATGACTGGAGTTGAAGAACCGACTGTCTTCAGATCTAATGAGGACACCTGCATGGATCTGGGATGCAAGGACTCCAAAACAGTGGGTCAGACCGGAAGAGAAACTTGAGGACTAGTCACTAGCAGGGTCACAGATCCACGTGGGAGACAGCTGAAGCTACCCCTCTCTGAATCTGAGCTCAGAGTAATTTTCTCATCAGTCTATCCACTTCAGCCTTGGACAAGCTCCTGGAAGACCTGAGAGAGGAGCTAGTGGATGGCTGCCTCGATTACTTGCAATGAGACTCCTGCAAAAATGGGGAAGGAAGCCATGAAGATATTGGATCCGATAAACAGAGGTGATCAGATTAAAGGTTATTTGGCTTTCAGAACAGAAGGATCCAAAGTAGTCTGATCAGACTTCTTTGAAATATTTGGAGGTAGTTCTGAGAAAGGAGTCAAAAAACATTGTACGATCTGGATATCTCTTTTTAGATTCTTTGTCCTTAGGAGCCGAGTTGGGCTTCCCTTTGTCAGATTTTGAGGCGGTTTGAGACCCAGCTGGAGTAAAAGAAAAAAGGGGAAGGAAGACCACCCTTCAAACCAAGTTTGTTACATATCTGTCTTGGACTGCCCTGGAGTAGAAACCAGCACAAATCGAAAAATCTGCTTCTAAGTGGGCAGTGCCCAAACAATAGACATTCCCTGTGAGCATCTGAATTAGGTATTCTATGCTCACAGGAGATGCATTTTCTGAAGCCAGTTGGTTTACTTGCCACCCTAGCAACTGCCTAAATGAGGAAAGGGCCAAAAAGAAATAAATACAAATATAGAAAAAAATTATGAAGAATGTACCACACACTTTTTTGGGAAAAGGCAAGAAAAGCTACCAACAATGGCAGTCAAAAATACCCAAAAAAAGGGTAGGAAAAGGACAGAGAAAGCCAGAGTACCAGCAATTGCACTGGAAGAAATACTGAGGTCTCAGTAAAAGTCAGAGAAAGGAAAAAAAAAAAAGGTCTCAACTAAACTAAAGAAATCCAACAGATGGCCTAATGAAAGAAAAATATGAAAAACTCATATTTCTAACATAGAAAAAGCACCAAAAGCTCAAGAGCGAGACAAGCATCTGTAGTGATATGGCGACAAAAGAGATCTAAGGTATGTTAGACTGGCAGCACATTACAGGTGAAGGGAAAAGATAAAGAGCTTGGATCCAAGCATCTGTAAAAAGCAGCCTAGTCATATCAGTAACCCAACAGTTGAGGGATGAATGAAAATTACATTAGATCAAGATACATGTACTCACCATAACAATTTATCTGTGTTGTCCATTTCCATCCTTTCTCAACGAATGGGTTTCAAAATAGAACTCTCATCTGACTTTGAACACTTTTCAGACACAGGATCTGTAGCGCAGGCTCGTCCCCTTACCCATAACCACCTACATAACCGGAGATTGAGTTTGCCCCTAGTTCAATAACAAAGGCCTAACAAATGGAACCCATTATAATGGGAAAAGCATAAATGTTGACAGACAAGTCAGGAAAAATTAGATCGAGAGCCAAGGCAGAAAAAAAGATCTTTTAGGTTACACCACACAGGTCATACAAGAATACATAAAACTATTCCATGATAAATGGAAGGGAGGACAGAAACAGGCAACAAAGATGCATACTTATGGTGAGTGCATAACTTTTGCATCCAATGTGGTCTTTTCCATCTGTTCCTGAACTAATGGGACAGCCCACAGCTATAGTTGTTTGAAACACAGGGTTGTCTTCGTGGAAGGATATTCTAAAGGATGGCAGAACCAACCACCACCTCATCTCTGGAAAAGATATCCAAGTTGTAATAAGCAATAAATGTGTGGGCACCAGGCCAAGTGGCTGCAGCACAAATACCCCTTGAAGTGCTAGACAAAAAATGTACAACAAAGGGAAGATGGATCATGCTGAATGTGCTCATGGAGACCTCTGTAAAATCAACCCTTTATCCTTACAAAAAATGAGAAACCGAATCAGTAAGCTATCTGACTAAAGTTACTTCTGACTCAGATCCACCCAATTTAGCTTTTGAGAAAGGGACAAAATTGGTCAGACTTCATTCTATGAAGATAGAATCCGAGTTGTCTATATATGGTCAACAAATGAAACATGTATTCCCCTTTACTGGTGAATTTAGGAAAGAAAACAGGCAAGTTGATAGCTTGACTGAACGTTTCTCAAGCTACCTTTGGTAAAAGTGAAGGAACAGTATGCAGAGAAACTCACCACTGCCCTACACTTTGTGAACACCTGGGGGGGGGGCTATGGTGAAACCAAAGGGCACGTCTCTGAACTGGAAATGGCTGGCTCCCAGATGGAAGTGAAGAAATGTCCTGTATTGTCTTGTCCATTCTGATATGATGTAACATATCCTAGAGATAAATCGAGCACATAGAAAAAGAAGTTATGTACTCACCATAAAGTTCCATGCGAGTTATTTATCTCGCCTTTATTCTCACCGATGGGTTCGGAGCCGATCCTCTGCTACGACATGGCCTATAGCAAAGCTCAAGGTTTGCCAGTAGCTCGAGACCAGCCCCTTATCACACAATGCACTGCTGGAATTACCTCAGATCTTGTTTGCTGCGAGTATATATACCTTTTTTTCTTTTTTATACAAGGAAGCACTTCCCAAAGGGGAAGAAGTATTGAATAACCAGGATGGTACTAGCCTCTAAAATCAACTGTCAGCCAGGAGGGGGAAGGAGGGAGGGACATGAGAATAAAGGCGAGATAAATAACTCACATGGAATGTTATGGTGAGTACATAACTTCTTTATGTGAAGTTGTTAAATCTCGCAGTTTATTCTCACTGATGGGTAGCGTCCCTAGCACCCTCAATCTTGGGTGGCTCATGGAAGTAGGTTTTTCAGTACCGTGGAACCAAAGGAAGACCTGTCCCTGGAAGCCTTATCTATTTTGTAATGCGTGATACAGGTATGAGGCTTAGACCAAGTGGCTGCAGCACAAATATTGTCAAGGGGCAAGTTAGCTTTAAAGGCAGAAGACGTAGAAACGGCTCTGGTAGAATGAGCCTTGGGTCTGTATGTCAATGGCATGTTTGCATTCGCATAAACAAAGGATATACAATCTGATAACCATTTAGATAGGGTTGTTTTAGTCACTGGATTACCTTTACTGGCCCCCGAAAAGGATATCAGAAGTTGATCTGATTTTCTAATATCCTTAGTTCTATCAAGATAAAATCTGAGCTGTCTGTGTACATCACGTTTATACAGCATGTATTCCAATTTGTTAGACTGGTTGGGAAAAAAGACTGGCAACTCAAATGACCTGATTGATATTGGATTCAGAACAGACTAGGCAAGAAGGAGGGGTTTGTTCTGAAAGATACTCTATCAGCATGGAAAATCATGTAAGGAGGTCTGAGAGATAATGCTTGAAGTTCTGAGACACTGCGGGCAAAAGTAATGGCTACTAGAAATATAGTCTTCCAGGACAAATATTTGAGATCACAAGAAGATGCTGGTTCAAAGGGGGGGGGGGTATTTGAGACAGCATAAAATTCAAATTCCTGGGAGAAAAAGGGATTTTGACAGGGGGTCTCATGTGAAAAACACCTTTAAGAAAAGCCTTAAATAACTTATGGCCCATAACGTTCAACCCATCGAATCCAAGGTGGAAATTTGATATGGTGGCTAACTGGACTAACTGTGGCAGCTGTTGTTCCTTCCTTAAAAATCTTTGTCAAAAATTCTAAAATGGACGATAAAGGAGCTCAGAAAGGGTCAATTTTCTGTATATTGTCCCAAATTGAGAACCTGTTCCACTTACTGCAGTATAGTTTCCTGGTGGATGGCTTGTGAGAAAACAAAAGGATGTCTGGCATCATCTCAGAGTGAATGAAGCCTGGCAATTAGGGGAAGTGGATTAGCCAAGCAGTCAGCTTTAGGGACTGCAGTGAAGGATGGAGGTCCCCTGACGGGTGTGTCAGAAGGTCCGGAACTGGATCCAGGATCCATGGATCCTCCAGCAGATGATGGTGAAGGAAGGGGAACCAAATCTGTCAAAGCCAGTAGGGGATTATGAGGAGAACTGTCCTTCCCAGCGAATTTGCTTTCTGTAAAACCTTGGGTATCAATGGAATAGGAGGGAATGCATATAGGAGACCCGGAGGCCAATCGTGTACGAGTGCATCTCTCTGGGAATGTCCTGGAGGTGGTATTAGGGCAAAGTAGCTTCTGCATTTGGTACTGATGTGACTGGCAAAGAGGTCGCATCAAGGCTGGCCCCATTTGCAGAAAATCAAATCCGCAACTCATTGGTTGAGAGACCACTCGTGAGGCAACAGTATTGCCCTGCTCAGCCTGTCCGCTATCATGTTGGGATTTCCCCAGGATGTGCGTTGCCATCAGAAAATGGTGGGACAACACAGCCCATTGCCATACCCTTCTGGACAAAGGAGGTAAGACTTGGTTCCGCCTTGTTTGTTCAAGTACCAGACCACTGACATGTTGTCCATCTGAACTGCAATTGTCCCTAGAGGAAGGGGGTCCTGAAAGTACTGCAACGCCAGAAGTACCGCTCTCAACTCCAGAACACTGATATGCAGATGTGACTCTTGATCCGTCCATGTGCCTTGGGCAGTCTTTCCCTGAAAAGATCCCGCCACCCTATCAGAGAAGCGTCCGTGGTCACAGTGGCTACTAGGGGGGGTGGGTCTTCAGATTGTGACATGAAGAGACATCAACCACCACCGAAGCTCTCTCTTGTAAGAATCGGTGATGAGAATCATGTGGTGCATTGGGAGCTTTTGCCAAGACCACTGAGTGGAGAGGAGTCATTGAAGAAGGATTCGCATATGCATCCTTGCGAGTGGTACAGCCAGGATTGCTGCCACCATCAAACCTAGCACCTTCAAGACCTCTGCTGCTGTAGCTTTGTTCTTTGACACCAGTGAGTTGACGTGTTGTCGAAGAAGTGAGACTCTTTCGATTGGAAAACGTAGAGTGGTGGTTGAGGTATCTAACTTTGCTCCTATAAAAAAAGGTATGCTGCGATGGCGATAAAGCAGACTTTTCGAAGTTGATTGTAATGGCATAGTGTCAGAGTATATTGTGTTGCGTGAGTCAACTGATGCCTGGTGGTATCGGCGAGGAGCCAATAGTCTAGGTATGGAAACACCTGGAATCCTAGACGCCTCATGTGAGCCGTGACCACTGCCATGCATTTGGTGAACACTCTTGGGGCAGTGGTGAGACCAAAGGGCAGGACTCGAAACTGGTAATGATTGGCTCCCAGCCGGAAATGCAGGTGATTCCTGGAGCGTCTGTGGAGCAAATCCAATCGCCTTTCCCTAGGAAGGGAAGAATGGACTGAAGTGTGACCATTCGGAACTACTTCTTTACGAATTGGTTGAGTCTGCTGAGGTCCAAGAAAGGTCTCAAACCCAGTTTTCTTTGGTACAAAAAGAATCTTGAGTAAGTTCCGAATCCAACTTGGTCTGCTGGGACTGGTTGGATGACTTTTTCTAGCAATTTTTGGACCTCTACGATTGCTTGTTCCCTGAGACTGGGTGGAACATCTGGGATTCTGTTTACAAGAGTGGGAGGGGAAGAGAACGGAATAAAATATCCTCTGGAAATAATGCTTTGTACCCATGTATCTGATGTTATGTTTAGCCAGGCTTCTGGGTACAAAGATAAGCAACCCCCGACTGCCTCCAGAGCCGGACAGCCAGGACTCCTTTCAGGAGCGCTGGTAGGGCTGACCAGAGAACTGGCCTCTGTCACCCTGTTGCTGTGGACCCCCTTCTGCTGCACCTTCCGTTATAACCCCCTCCTCTGCCTCTAGAGGGGGTTTCTCCGCGTGTGTCCTGAAAGGCTCCCTGTGCTTTTCGGAACCACATTTTTCTGCCCTTAGGATAGGGCAGAGTAGGGGTAGAAAAACGGACTCCAACGGCAGATAGGGTCTTGCCTTCCTGCTCACACCTGGTTACAGTTTCCTTTACGTTAGGCCCAAACAGTGATGAGCCAGCAAATGGGGTGTTGATAAAGGAAGACTTAAAGGGCTCCGCAAAGGAACAGAGACGCATCCAGGCTCGTCTTCGCAGAGCAATGCCTGAACTAGCAGATCTACTCGAACCATCAGCTGCATAATATATGAGATGCATGGACGAGTTCACAACAGAGTTTAGGGTAGCGAGCTGTGTGTTGAGTTAGTCAGCAACCCTTGCAGCTACCGTACACTGAAGAGTATCTCCTAGCTCTTTCAGGAGATCCCTTTGTAGTCTCGTGAAATGGGTTAAATAGTTCAGCGATCGCAGAGAAAAAGTCGCTGAACTAAACATGCGTTTCCCATATCTATTCATGATCCTAGAATCTCTGTTAGGATGAATATATGTGGATATTTCAGACACTTCCTTTTTGGTGGCTGCAGCTACCACCATGGCATCAACAAGCGCTCCTTTGGTCAAAAAGGCTTTGTCACCTGGGGCAGAGATGAACTTATTCAGCTTCCGAGGGACAGGTTCCATGGCCTCCAGTGACTCCCATGCCTTACGAGAGATCAGCTCCATGAGCTCATCATAAGGCGGAGACGCCCAAAGAAGTGGAAGGTTGAGACCAAAAAGCCTTCAAGACCACTGACTCGTCCTCAGTAGGGGTTTTGGACTGCCAATCACCCCTCTGACTCAGGATCTCCAATATCTCTGCAAAGGAGATATCCTCAAAGGGGGAATTCGACGGGACCCTTCTGACTCATCCAAGTCAGTGTTGGATGTCAGAGACTCCTGTGGGGAGTCCAAGTGCCTCCTCTCTTGCAGTCTCTTCCTGGGTACGTCCTCAGTGGGAAGATCTGGGGAGGTCTCAGAAGAACAGGGGGTGCCCTGTGGGGCTACTTGAGGCTCAGAGTCTCTACGCTTAGGGGGACTGGTAGATGTAGAAGCGGACACAGGTGCTTGAGGGGAGAAGGAAGCCCGAACTGATGCCGACAACTTAGACAGGACTCTCCTCATGGCATCAAAAGCACCATGGCTCTGACGGGAAGGGGTAGACTGATCCGGAGGGACCATCCGATCCTCCCGCACCGAAACCATGGGCTCAGAGCCAGAGGTAGGAGCAGAGCTCATCAGAGCCAAAGCCCTGAGAGGAAGAGTCGGCACAGACAAATCAGTCGACTATCCTCCCCGGACCAGACAGGAGAGTGTCAGCTCCTAGCGTCCTCGGTCGGCGCCGAGGATGTCAGAGTAGATGGAACCGATAACACTGGTGCGTGTCTCTGCTCCATAGGTTCGACAACTATTGGTTCGGGTTACTTCAGCTCAGAGTCCAGTACAGCTTGGAGGAGGAGTAGTCAAGTCCAGTTCAATGGTCTTTGGCTCCAAAGAAATGGTCGGGGATGACAACAATTTAGCAAGTCCTGTTGTCCATAGAAGCTTCTGCACTAGCCGATATCTGAAAGGCTGATTGAAGACTTTGAGGAATGCACTGAAGGTGATGACTGGAGCAGAGGAGATGAGGGAACCTCAGAGACCAGCTACAAGACTGGGAGCGGTCTCCAAACCAGACAGACACTTGGTTCAGCGGACTGTGGAACCGATATCCCTGTACCTTCTATTCTTTTTGCCTTTTTAGTAACTTTAGAATCTCCAGAAGATTTTGAAGAAGTACTAGCACCTTCCCGGCTACCCAACGCCTCAGAAAAAAGTATGCTGCAGCACCCCCATATCAATAAGTTTTCTCCTTCTCTCCAAGAGTACCCTAGAGGAAAGAGTGGCAAATACTACAAGAGTCTTGGAGGTGTTTAGCCCCCAGACAGTAAACACATTGGACATGCCCGTCAGTGACTGACATTTTCTGTCCACAATCTGGTCATTTCTTAAACCCCGATTTGGGATGTGACTTTTCCCTCTCATCCGACATGTTCAAAGTTTGAAACAGGCACACCACACACAAAATTAACCTGTAAAAGTTAAATACAGGGCTAACTAGGCCCACACTACAAAATACTAACAAGAAGAAATTTGTTAATTCTAAATAGGGCTAACAAAAGGCCCAACACTCTAAGAAACTAAGCCAACACAAGGCACTATCTACTACAATCTAACCTACTTATAACTATAGTATTTTAAGAAACACACACACACACACACACACACACACACACACACACACACTAAATAGAGAACAATATACATCAAAAAGAAGGAGAAAGAAAATTTTTAAACTTGCAATTTAAGCAAAATATGGTCAGAGCTGACTGGATCACAGAGATCGCTTGCCACGGCAAACTAGATCAGAGGTAATTCCAGCAGTGCATTGTGGGATAAGGGGCTGGTCTCGAGCTACTGGCAAACCTTGAGCTTTGCTATAGGCCGTGTCAGAGCCAAGGATCGGCTCCAAACCTATCAGTGAGAATAAACAGCGAGATTTAACAACTTCACATTTGATCTTCTGTAAAAGCGAAGTATGGAATGAACCATAACCATTCAAAACTTTTGAGTGTTTGATGAACAAATTCAGTTGGCTTGGGTCTAAGACTGGCCTGATGTTCCCATTTTTCATTGGCACCAAGCAGAATCTTAATTTCTGAACCCTTGCTGGTCTGGTGGAACTTTTGGAGGTCTAGATTAGCAGCTTTTCATATTCCATGGCTGCCTCTTTTCTCTGATTGGGTGGTACATTGGGTAATTTTCTTTTATATTCAATCAAGTTGGATGGGAAAATGGAATGTAGTAGCCTCTGGTGATCACTATCTGCACCCAGACATCTTTGGCAATGGACGCCCAGGTTTCCAGGTCCAGAGATAAGTGATCCCAGACTGCCTCCAAAGTGCAGCAGTTGGGCAAATCTTCAGAAGCACTAGTCAAGTGTTCTCTCAGTAAAGGGATCACTGAAGCTTTGGTTCTGCAGGCCTCCTCTGCCACGTGGGTGATGTCTACCATTAGAGTTCCCACCTCTGTCTCAGAGGTCTCCAAAGGAGTCCTGGGAATTTCAAAATCATATCTTCCTACTCACTTTTGAGTTCAGGAGAAGGTTCTCTGACTGGTGGAAAGTTATGAACTCATCATAATATTCTGTGCTGTTAATTTTCATTCCTCCTTATTAAATGGGCTCGAAGGGACAGAGTCCCCATCCACTGAAACTTTTCACGGCCATCATGAAGAACATTCTGGAGTACTGCAGAGCCAAACGGTGCTCTATTCATGGAAACAGAACCTAATTTGTAATTATCAAACATGTGAGAATTAGATGACATTTGTGCAGCTACAACTTGGACTAAGGAAGCCCTTTCCAAAGAGCTGAAGAGACTGCAACACATCTCATGGAGTGAGGTTTAGCAGGCTTAGACAAGGATAAACCTTTATCATAGACAAAGGAGAGAAATTCAGTTAATCATTTGGCCAATGCAATTCTGAAAACTGGTTTGCCTAATCTGTTAGGAGAGAAGGAAAAAGTACAGTTTTGTACCTACCATAAATGTAGATGTCCGAACTGGATAGCATCTGCAGTCATAACAAATGGGTTGTCCTGTCGTCAGGCAGCCCTTCGGTCGGCCGGATTCCAAAGTCTGGGTCCGGCTTCGGCTGATGTCGCACTTCACCCGACGTCATCTCTGCTGGTCTTCGGGTATAAAGGCATCAGCCGACACCATTTTCCTCAGTGTTTCTTGCCCCAGATGCCAGTTGCCCTCTTGGAAGGTTAAAATTTGGATAAATGCCAATGTTTCCAAAAAGGTAGAAGGCAACACAAAAAATAAGCATGTATGTACATATATACAAACAAATACACCATAAGAGACTCCCAGCTAGCTATTAGGAGGGTAAATACCTAGGAGTACCACAGAGGGAAGGAGTGGGTAATCCTGACTGCAGATGCTATCCAGTTCGGACATCTACATTTATGATAGGTACAAAACTGTACTATGTCCTTCATGGATGCATCTGCAGTCATAACAAATGGGTAGAATACCATAGCCAAACTAGGGGTGGAGGAAGAAAAATTATGGTGTAGTTAGGATCCCTTGCAGTACAGCAGTGGCAAACCCTGCTCGGGATCTAGAGTATAGAGGTAAATTATAATGCTTGGCAAATGTATGCACGGAGGTCCAAGTAGCCGCCTCAATAATGTCCTTGGTTGCCACTCCTCGTAAGAAAGCTGTGGTAGTGGCTGTAGCCCTTGTAGAATGAGGTCTTATGTTCTGTGGAATTGGTTTTCCATGGTAGGAGTAACAGAATCTTATGCAATTTCCTATCCATTTGGAGATTGTCTGTTTGGAAATTGCTTTTCCTTCCCTTCCTGTTGCATAGGCTACTAAAAGCTGGTCAGTTTTTCTGTTACTTTTGGTTCTGTCCAGGTAGTAGCGTAACTGCCTATGTACATCCAAGGTATGCAGCAGTCTTTCCCCCCTGTTCTGTGGGTTGGGAAAGAAGGTAGGTAGGTGGATTGCCTGGTTTAAAGACACTCTGGATACCACCTTAGGCATAAATGTAGGATTAGTTCTCATGGACACCCTATCTTGATGGAAGATTAGGAAGGGTTGCACTGCCATTAAGGCCTGTAGTTCCGAAACCCTCCTTGCTGAGGTAATTGCCAGCAAGAAAGCAGTTTTCCATGACAGGTGTTGCAGATCTGCTGTTGCTGCTGGTTCAAACGGAGGGAGTGTCAACTTTTCTAGCACAAAGTTCAAGTCCCATGCTGGTAATGGTGGTTTCCTAGGAGGTTTTACATTCTTGATCCCTCTCAAGAACTGCCTGAGTAGAGGATGTGAAAAGACAGGTGGATCGAAGCTGTATTCTGCTGAAATAGCTGATGCATGTATCTTGATGGAGGAATAGGACAGGCCTGTATGTAGAAGCTCTGCCAAGTACTCCAGAATGTTAGCAAGATCTATGTTCGACACATCTTTTCCTCTTTCAGTACTCCAAATGACAAACCTTTTCCATTTTCCTGCATAGTTCCTTCTTGTTGAAGGTCTGCGGGCTTCAAGGATAATGTCTTTAACCCTTTGGGAAAGGTCTGGGTTAGTTGCTGCTATGTGATGTTCCAGGCAGACAGTTGCAAGGTTTTAGGTTTGGATGCATGATGTTGTAGTTGTTCTGAGTTAACATCAAAGGCATCAGGGTATTGACCACATTCTCTCGAGACATGCTCCTCAGCAATGGGTACCAGTGTTGTCTTGGCCAATTCGAGCTATCAGGATTATCCTTGGACGTTCCTCTTTGATTTTCAGTAGTACCTTGTGCATCAAGGGAAGAGGTGGAAATGCATATGCTGTCAGGCCTTTCCAGCTGAAGGATAGAGAGTCCACCTTCCATGCAAGTGGGTGGAATGTCCTTGTGCAGAATTTTTGAGCTGGTGATTGAGTGGGGA
Organism: Protopterus annectens; assembly: GCF_019279795.1. NCBI lineage: Eukaryota > Metazoa > Chordata > Ceratodontiformes > Protopteridae > Protopterus > Protopterus annectens. The sequence goes on from NC_056747.1 coordinate 793,619,706, forward strand.
TGCAAATAGATCTATTTGTGGCATTCCCCATTTCTTTGTGATGGCCTTGAAGATGTCCGGGTGTAGCATCCATTCGTGAGCATCCGAGGTGGTTCTGCTTAACATGTCTGCTAGGGTGTTCTCTTTTCCCGGCACAAATATTGCCTGTAACTGGATGTTGTAGCTGAGAGCCAGATTCCAAAGGTCCAAAGTCATTCTGCATAGGGGTATGAATGAGTGCCTCCCTGTTTGTTGATGTACCACATGACTGTGGTGTTGTCTGTCCTTATCATCAAATGGCCTTCTTTGAGGAATGGTCTGAATTTTTGGATTGCCAGTTTTACTGCCAGCATTTCTTTTTGGTTTATGTGCAGGTGCAGCTGGTCTTGAGTCCACAATCCTTGTATGCATTTGTCCAGCATGTGCGCCCCCCATACTAGGTCTGAGGCGTCCGTTGTGATGGTTTGGCTTGCTCGAAAGTTGTGGAAGGGTAAGCCTGGGTTTGACTGGCATGCTTGAGCCCACCATAGGAACTCCTGTTTTAGGCATGGGATTAGTGGGATTTCTGTTTCTAAGCTGTGCCTGTGCTGAGACCATAAATTCTTTAGGTACCACTGTAGCTTTCTCATATGCAGTCCAGCATGTGGGGCCAAGATTATGCATGATGCCATGAAGCCCAAGGCCTGCAGAACTTTTCTTGCTGTTAGTTTGTTCTGCTTTGTTAATGCCAAGAAGTAAAGAGGAAGTTCTTTTTGTTTTTCTGCAGTTAGGAATGCCATCTGTTTTACTGTGTCCAATTCCGCGCCCAAGAATGTTCTTGTTTGGGATGGTATCAGCCTTGACTTTTGTAAACTGACTGTGTATCCCAGGCTTGTAGCAAGTAAATGACCCTTTGTAAATCTGTTGTCAGCTTGCTTTTGTTGTCCGCTTGTAACAGGCAGTCGTCCAGGTATGGATAAATTTGGATTCCCTGTAGTCTGCAGTGAGCGATTACTGATGCCAGGCATTTTGTGAATACTCTGGGCGCAGTAGATAAGCCAAAGGGCAATGCTGAGAATTGATAATGCTCTGATCCTGCAAGAAATCTGAGGTATCTTCTGCAATTTGGTCGAATGGGGACGTGCAGGTATGCCTCCTTGAGATCTAGAGTTACCAGCCAACACTCCTTGCCCAGCATGGGAAGAAGTTGCTGTAGGGTCAGCATTTTGAATTTTGGGACAATGATGTATGTGTTTAAGACGGACAGGTCGAGAATAGGTCTCAGACTTTTCTCTTTTCTTGGTACTAGGAAGAGTCTGGAGTAGCATCCTTTGCCCTGTTCTGTTATTGGTACTCTTTCCACAGCTCTCATCTTTGTTAATTTCGCTATCTGCTGTAGAGCTTCTATTTTTTGATTTGGAGGTAGGTTTGGCATTCCTCTTTTTACTGGTAAGATGTGGAAGTGGAACCGGTAGCCTTGGTCTATGGTTTGCAAAATCCACTTGTCTTTTGTGATATAGTGCCAATTTTTCGAAAATAAGGCTAACTTTCCGCCTAAAGGTGCTGCTATTTGCTCCCTGGTAGGCGGTGTCAGAGCCAAGTCACTGTGATTGTCCTGTTGCAGTGGCAGTGGTTGTGTCTGTGCCTCGGTTATTGCCTTGCCACTGTCGTCCTCTGTAGGCACCTCCTCTGGATTGATTTCTGCCTCTAGAGAGTCTATTCCTGCCCCTTTGGGATTTTGTGGAGTCTGGAAAGGACCAATTTTTGGCAGGCCAGTTCCTGCTAAACCTTGGGGGCTGAACCTGTAAGAAATCTTTAACTGTTTGTACAGATTTTGCCTTTTCTTCCATTTTCTTCATTACTTGCTGGGCAGGTGTACCAAATAGACTGACCTTATCCATAGGAGCATCTAACAGCTTTGCTTTAACATGATCCGGTAAGACCTGTTCTTTCAACCATGCATGCCTTCTTATCACTGTGCCAGTCATGGCTGATCTAAATGAAGCCTCCAGTGCATCATAGCCACATTTTAAGGAATGGTTACTAACCTGTTGGATGTTATTCACCATTTCTAATACATCTTTCTTATCTAAGGATTCATCAGAGGACAGTTTTTTAGTTAACTGATCAAGCATAAACTCTTGGTATTGGATCATATGAAACTGACAGTTTAAAGCTCTAGCTGAGAGAGTAGCAGAGGTGTAAATTTTTCCCCCATCTCTCTAAGGACCTTGATTCCCTTTCAGAAGGAATAGGGTTTTTTGCTGTGGTCGAGGCTACTGCCTTAGGCCCCTGGGATATAGTTTCGGGATATGCAAGTGGGGCCTTGTATAGGTGGTGATGAGTGTCTGGCACCCTGTAAAATCTATCAGGTTTGGCAGGGGCTGGAGGTAAAGAATCAGCAGTGCAAACATCATTAAATGCATCATCCACAACAGGCAGTACAGGAGGTATAGCTAAGGGACTATGTTGTGGTAAGTGCAGAAAAGTCCTAAGCCTTTTTCTTGAATCTGAGAAATCTTGTCCCTGCCATTGGAATTGTTCTCTCATGGCATGTAAGGTTTCCCCAAAGGAAAATTCCTCTGGTGGAGAGGCAGCTGGAATGGATTCTTCAGCATCGGAATCTTCATAAGTAGAAAAAGGAGCCTCTGGCTGGTCTGTAATGTCCGAGTCATCCTCAGAATCATCAGAAGACACTGGCTCGGGGGGCTCTGCTCTAGGTCTCTTTTCTGGGGGCTGAGAGGCCCTGTCTGGGTGAGATTGGGATCCCCTAATTAAGGATATTAAATCTTCTGCCAGAGTAAGCATTTGTGAACTTGAAGTGGGCCTGTGTGAAGGGGGCTTAACAGGCACTGATTTAGCAGATTTGGCTGCTTTAGCCCTGGCAAAGGCCTTAATAGACATGGCTGCAGGAGGCCTAGCAGCACCACGTGCTGGGGTAGAGACATCCAAAGGGATGGTGTCTGATAAATCACTAGGAACCACAGTTGTAGGCAAAATTTCTGAGGCCGATTCAACTAAGGTAGCAGGAGCCTCAGTAGTAGTCATGGATTCGGCTGAAGATTGACCGGTTTTGGTTTCGGCCGAAACAGAGACACTCGCGGCTTGCTTAACCGTGGTTTCGGCCGAAACCGCGGACCGCGAGTGTCGGTCTTTTTCTTTGCGTTTAACAATTTGGGTAGTCGGAGGATCCGACGGCATAATGTACGCAAAATCTGAGCCGAAAAACTGTTCAGCAAACTCCGACCGGCGCCTAAGCGTTGCCGGTTGAAGGAAGCACAGGCCGAACAGGCTGCTACGACGTGGTCTGGGCCTAAGCAAGGCAGACAGTAAGAGTGGAAATCTTTATGAGGTATTTGTTTCCCACAAGTTAAACAGTTATTGACTTTTTCTGACATCGGCTGAGGCAAGAAAGAGTCCCCAACGGGTACTTAGCTTTTAGAAGTCTTCGAAGTAGTATTCGGTAGTAGTAATCTCTGGATCTGACTGACCGGCACTTGCGAACAGCTTCTGCTTCGGGCGCCACGCGGCAAGAAAGACTGAGGAAAATGGCGTCGGCTGATGCCTTTATACCCGAAGACCAGCAGAGATGACGTCGGGTGAAGTGCGACATCAGCCGAAGCCGGACCCAGACTTTGGAATCCGGCCGACCGAAGGGCTGCCTGATGACAGGACAACCCATTTGTTATGACTGCAGATGCATCCATGAAGGACATCAACTGGTTGGTTTTCCTGAAGCCTTTGGTTCTATGGAGGTAAAAGTGAAGTTGTCCAAGCAAATCCAACAGATGGAGCATGCACTGTCCTTTATTTGAAAAATTTGGGAAGAAAACTAGCAGATTAATAACCTAGGCTAAAATGGCCTCAAACTATCTTAGGCAAAAAAGACAGGTTGGTCTGCAAAGACACCCTACCTTTGTGGACAATCAGGTAAGAAGGTTTAGAAGACAGAGCCTGGAGTTTAGATACTCATCTAGCTGATATGACAGCCATCAGAAAAATGTTTTTTCTGAGAAAAATGTTAGATCTGCTCTTGCTGATATTACAAAGAGAATCTGGGTTAATATCTGAAGAACAATGGTCAAATCCCAAGGAGGAGTAGGATCCTTTAATGGAGGTCTAAGTAAACAGGCTCCTTCAGCAAAGGCTTTACATACTTTAGAAGAAACTAAGTTGACTTCCGCCCAGGTGGAAATTAATGGCAGCCAACTGAACTTTAACAGTTGAAAAATGGAAGCCAAAAATTCAAGGACAGATGGCACAGGTGCTGAAAAATGACTAAGGGCCCATAAAACAAATCTCTTCCATTTTTTGTAAATCTTCCTAGTAGAAGCTTTTTGAGAAGATAAAATGTGATAGACTGGGGTGACGAGCCTGGGCTAATGATCAATGCAACTGGGAAAAAAAAAAACACGGGTCAGTTTGAGGCCTGTTAAGTCTGGATGAATCACCTTTGTCGGGTGAGACAGTGGTCTGGAGTTGGATCCAGTATCCAAGGTTGATGTCGAAAGTGAGACCAAAGGAAAGGGAACCAGACTGGACGAGACCAAGGATGCAAGGAGGACAACTGTGTTCTTCAACCGGAATGCTTTCTGTATAAATTTGGGGGTGACAGGTAATAGTGGGCAAGCATAATGGAAACTGGAGGGCCAGTCATGGACTACAACATCTCTCACGGACTCCCCCATTGGAGGGATCCGAGCAAATAACCTGCTGCACTTGCTGTTGAGGGGAGAAGCAAATAGGTGGCAGCATCACTGGTCCCATCGACAGATAATTCTCTCCTCCATTTTAACATACAGACCACTCCCGAGGCATCAGAATGGACTTGCAGAGTTTGTCCACAATCACACTGGATTTCTCC